>NC_139217.1:1336401-1496401 GCF_055691185.1 Crinia signifera
TTCCCTCTCTCTCTCTATATCTCTATATCTCCCTCTCTCTCTCTCTATCTCCCTCTCCTCCCTCTCTCTCTCTCTATACTCCCTCTCCCCTCTCTCTCTCTCTCTCTCTCTCTCTCTCTATATATATATCTCTATATCTCTCTATCTCTCTCTCTCTCTCTATATCTCTCTCTCTATATCTCTCTATATCTCTCCCTCTCCCTCTCTCTCTCTCTCTCTCTCTCTCTCTCTCTCTCTCCCTCTCTCTCTCCCTCTCTCTCTCTCTCTATATCTCTCTCTCTCTCTCTCTATATCTCTCTCTCTCTCTCTCTATATCTCTCTCTCTCTCTATATCTCCCTCTCCTCTCCCTCTCTATCTCTCCCTCTCCCTCTCATCTCTCCCTCTCCCTCTCTCTCTCTCTATATCTCTCTCTCTATATATATATATCTCTCTCTATATATATATCTCTCTCTCTCTATATCTCTCTCCCCTCTCCCTCTCCCTCTCTATCTCTCCCTATATCTCTCTCTCTATATCTCTCTCTCTCTATATATCTCTCTCTCTCTATATCTCTCTCTCTCTATATCTCCCTCTCCCTCTCCCTCTCCCTCTCTCTCTCTATATCTCTCTCCCTCTCCCTCTCCCTCTCTCTCCTCTCTCTCTCTCTCTCTCTCCCTCTCCCTCTCTCCCTCTCCCTCTCTCCCTCTATATCTCTCTCTCTATATCTCTCTCCCTCTCCCTCTCCCTCTCTCTCTCTCTCCCTCTCTCCCTTTCTCTCTCCCTCCCTCTCTCTCTCCCTCTCTCTCTCTCCCTATCTCCCTCTCTCTCTATATCTCTCTCTCTCTCTCTATCTCTCTCTCTCTCTCTCTATATATATCTCCCTCTCCCTCTCTCTCTATATCTCCCTCTCCCTCTCCCTCTCTATATCTCTCTCTCTATATATATCTCTCTCTCTCTCTATATATCTCTCTCTCTCTATATCTCTCTCTCTCTCTCTCTATATCTCTCTCTCTCTATATATCTCCCTCTCCCTCTCTCTCTCTCTCTCTCTCTCTCTCTCTCTATATCTCCCTCTCTCTCTATATATATCTCTCTCTATATCTCCCTCTCTCTCTCTATATATCTCTCTCTATATCTCCCTCTCTCTCTCTCTATATCTCCCTCTCCCTCTCTCTCTCTATATCTCCCTCTCCCTCTCCCTCTCCCTCTATATCTCTCTCTCTATATATATATATATCTCTCTCTATCTATATATATATATCTCTCTCTCTCTCTCTATATCTCTCTCTCTCTCTATATCTCTCTCTCTCTCTCTATATATTTCTCTCTCTATATATCTCTCTCTCCCTCTCTCTCTATATCTCTATATCTCTCTCTCTCTCTCTATATTTCTCTCTCTATATATCTCTCTCTCTCTATATCTCTCTCTATATATCTCTCTCTCTCTCTCTCTATATATATATATCTCTCTCTCTCTCTATATCTCCCTCTCCCTCTCTCTCTCTATATCTCCCTCTCTCTCTCTATATCTCCCTCTCCCCCTCCCTCTCCCTCTCCCCCTCCCTCTCCCTCTCCCCTCCCCCTCTCTCTCTCTCCCTCCCTCCCTCTCCCTCTCCCTCTCCCTCTCCCTCTCCCTCTCCCTCTCCCTCTCCCTCTCCCTCTCCCTCTCCCTTCTAGCAAGAAATGTTCTTCCAAGAAGAAGCATACTACAATCAATTGTGTCACCTGTGATAAAGTGTTACCTGGTTCCTATAAAGGCAGTAAATGTGGAGAATGTACAAAATCTCTAACACAAGACAATCAGTCAGAAATGTTATCCCAGTTGATGGATTGGATAAAGAAATCCTTTGTGACTAAGGAGGAGTTTACTCAGTTACAGTCTTCTAAGAGGTCTAGGTCTCAAACAAGTTTAGATTATGATAATAGATCTGAAGATAAACAAGAGGATGTTTATGTTTCTTCAGGTGAAGAATCTGGAGAAATTAAAGAGGAGAGCTCTTTTAATCTGGAGTTAGTTCAAAGCGTGTTAAAATACATACATAAAGCTATTGACTATAAGGAGCCTGATAAGCCTGTGGATAGTCAGGATATTCTGTTTGAGGATCGTGTTTAAGTCTGGCAGATTCTTTCCATTTCATCGAGTGATGAAGGAGCTGATTTCTAAAGAATGGTTGTCAGTGGATTGTCCTGGGAAAGGAGGTAAAGAACTCTCTAAAGGTGGTGGACACGAGATCTAGAACTCAAGTCAACAGATCTTCAACTACCTCGGTTCATCAATCTTACTACAGATGCAAGCCTTGTGGGTTGGGGAGCGCATATTGCAGAACACAACATTCAAGGAAGATGGTCTCGAGAAGAATCAGAACTGACATCAAACGTGAGAGAAGCCCTAGCAGTATGGCGAGCTATTTGCCATTTCAAGACCCTGATAGAAGGCAAGCATCTCAAGATCTTTTCGGACAACATATCGGTGGTAGCACACCTCAATCATCAAGGGGGTACGAGAAGCAGAGATTTGATGAACATTATGCAGAAGATAGTACCTTGGGCGAGGAAGAACTTGATATCTCTGTCAGCACTGTATGTGCCAGGGAAGGAGAACATAGTGGCAGACTATCTAAGCAGAAAAGAAGTTCTACCTGGAGAATGGGCGCTGAAAACATCAGTCTTCCAGAAGGTTGTGAAGAGGTTTGGGAAACCAGACATAGACCTCATGGCCTCTCATATGAATCACAAGGTAGAGAGATTCTACTCAAGGTTCTATCTTCCAACAGCAACAGCGACAGATGCATTCTCAGTCAAATGGGATTGTCAACTGGGCTATGTATTTCCACCGGTCCAGATGATAGGTCGAGTATTGAAGAAGGTGCAGGAGGACGGAGTATCAGTAATAGCAATATTACCATTCTGGCCGAGAAGACCTTGGTTTCCTGCAATACTCAAACTAGCGATACAGGAATCAATGATCCTCCCAATATCTTCAGATCTCTTGAACCAGGGACCTTTACATCATCCCAATCCAGGGATATTCTGTCTCAGGGCTTGGAAGCTGAGAGGCAATTCCTGAATCAAAATGGCATGTCTGATCAAGTTGCTGACGTTCTGTTGAAGGCTAGGAAGGAAGTTTCTTCCTTAGCATATTATAGAGTTTGGCGTAGATTCCTGCTATGGAAGAATAACTCTACTCTTATTTCACAGACTTCTACAGCTCGGATTCTTCAGTTTCTCTATGAGGGGTTCCAGATGGGCCTAGCAGTATCTACATTAAAGTGTCAGATATTGTTGCACGCAGCGGGCGTGCATCGGCTGTGACGGGGCGGCGGCATCTCACGGCCGCACGTCCTCCCCGTCACAACGCTAGGCGGTCAGGTTGCTTAGCAACCGCAGACGCCCTGGCGGCCGGGCGCAGGAATAGCGCGTCAGCACGGCGCCCAGCAACCCGGGACGCCGGGGAGCTCAGGCAGCCGGATGCTGCAGTTCTGTTGCCTAGCAACGGTGGACGCCGCCGGGGACAGCGGCGGAAGCCTCCTGATTAGGAGATGTAGGGGAGGAAGTCCTCCTGTGACCACAGCTGTTCTGGTTCGGCTGGGCGGGCTGGGCTGTAGTTACTCCTTTATAAGGAGGCCAGCCCAGCATACCCCTGCCGGTTATAGCACCTGTCACAGTGGTTTCGGGTCTCCCTGCTGTTCAGCTCTTGCAGTGTCCTGTCTGGGAGTTCCCTGTCTGGGACCCTCCTCCGGTCCTCGTGAGTACCCCTTCTTGGGGGGCCAGCTTTATTCTTTGGCATTGGTTTCCCAGCTTTGGGATTATCCTTAGTTTGGGGGCATCCTCTGTAGTCCTTAAGAGGTGCCCTGGGCCTTCGTCCCAGTTCTGTGCTCCTGATAGGTGTCGTTCTCTCGTCACCCCTTTTGTGTCTTCCGTGTAGTTTGCCTTTTTGTGTGGTGTATTTTTTGTGTATGCGACTCGGTCGCTGGTGGTTAGCGACTAGGTCGCTGGCGCTTAGCAGCGTAGCCAGTTTGGCAAGTTGCCTTTTTGTTAAAATACCAGTTAGGTCCCGTAGCTAGATCTCCTTTTGGCTGTACCCTTAGGAGGTCCCGGTTCCTTGTACCATCATAACTCCTGGCTGCACCGGAGCCAGGGCGGGCTTAACTCGCCCTTCCAAACGTGGCGGCTACAGGCGAAGCCTAGCTCCTGCAGGAACCGGTTACCTGGCTTTGGGGGTCAACAGAGGTAGAGTAGGGTTTTCGCTGTGGCTGTCCTAAACAGCAGTCACGGCTGCGGGTTAACTCCCGAAACCATAACATTATAACCTGCCCAAAAAAAAAAAAATAGCCAAAGAGGGAGGGTTTAGTATTAGGGGATTAATTCTGTTAAAAGTGTCTGCCTCGTACCTCCCTGCTTTAGCTTCCTATCATGAATCCTACTCCATCTAATCCAGCCCAGGCCTTCGCCAACCAGCTACAGAACCTTACCCAGATGGTGCAGGATCTGTCTTTACGGGTAAAGTCCCAAGAAGAGCTGGCTCAGGGTCCCTCAGTTCCGGCTCCTGAGCCTAAGATGAGCCTCCCGGACCGATTTTCCGGTAATCGGAAAGACTTCTTTAATTTTAAAGAAAGCTGTAAGCTTTATCTTCGTCTCAGGCCTAGGTCATCGGGTTCCGTGCAGCAACAGGTGGGATTAATCATATCATTGCTGCATGGGGATCCACAAACCTGGGCCTTCGGGCTTAAACCCGACGATCCGGCCCTTCGATCAGTAGATGCCTTTTTTAAATCCTTAGGGTTGCTGTACGACGACCCTGATAGAGAGGCCTCAGCGGAAAGTCACCTGCGGGCCTTAATACAAGGTAGGAATCCGGCGGAGGCATACTGCACGGAATTCCGCCGATGGTCCAACGACTGCGGTTGGAACGACCCGGCCTTGCGCAGTCAGTTCAGGCAGGGATTGTCGGAGGTAATCAAGGATAGCCTGATTCAATACCCCTCTCCCGACACTCTTGATAAGCTTATGGAGCTTTCCATAAAGATTGACCGTCGACTCCGGGAACGAAAGTCAGAGAGAAGTTCTACTCTCCGACCAACCTCTCTCGGTTATGTGCCATCCGAAGAGGAAGAAGAGCCCATGCAGATAGGGGCCTTTCGAATTACTCCTGATGAGAGAGCCCGCAGGATGTCAGCAGGGCTTTGTCTTTATTGCGGCAGCAAGGGACATGTCTTGCGTACTTGCCCAAACAAACCGGGAAACGCACGGACCAAGTGAATTGTGAGAGGGTTCATCTTGGTCTCCAGCTCATTTCCTCTCGTAATGCATTATTGGTACCAGCCTGTCTTAAAGTAGGCAACACTGAAAATCCCGTATCCATTTTTATTGATAGCGGGGCGGCTGGAAATTTTTTGGATATCTCTTTTGCTTCTAGGCTGGGAATTCCCCAGTTAGATCTGGATAGAATGCTCATCATGCGGGGTCTGGATGGCGGCCCCCTTCCCAGTGGAACTATCACAAGCCAGACTCCACCGTTGCTACTTCGTGTGGGAATTTTTCATGAGGAGACTATCTCCTTTTTCTTAACCTCTTGTTCCCTGGTCCCGGTGGTTCTGGGATACCCCTGGCTCAAGAACCACAATCCACACATTGATTGGCAAACAGGAGAGATTATACGTTGGGGCGATCAGTGTTTTGGGTCCTGCGTTAACTGCCCCATTCGGGCGGCGGCAGTTACCTTGGAGGGGATTCCCCCTAGTTATTTGGATTTTGCCGACGTATTCTCCAAAGGACAGGCAGATGTATTACCGCCTCACCGTCCGTACGACTGTGCCATCGAACTTCTGCCGGAGGTACAATACCCGAAAGCCAGACTCTACTCATTGTCTGGTCCCGAGACTCGTTCCATGAACGAGTACATTCAAGAGAATCTGGATAGAGGGTTCATCAGACCATCCAAATCCCCTCTAAGCGCGGAGTTCTTCTTTGTTTCTAAAAAGATGGGTCTTTAAGGCCCTGTATTGATTACAGGGCCCTCAATAAAATCACCGTAAAAACACTTATCCCTTACCATTGATCTCGGTTCTCTTTGACCAGTTGCGCTCCGCCAAGATATTTTCCAAGATTGATCTTCGGGGAGCATACAACCTCATACGTATTAGAGCCGGGGACGAGTGGAAGACAGCCTTTAGTACCCAAACAGGGCACTACGAGTATCTTGTGATGCCCTTTGGGTTATCCAATGCACCTGCTGTCTTCCAAGACTTTATCAACGATGTCCTCAGGGACTTTTTGGGGAGGTTTGCGGTCGTCTACTTAGACGACATTATGATTTATTCTAGTACCCTGGAGGAACATCGCGCCCAGGTACGTCAAGTCCTGCAAAAACTCCGCGAAATCATCTCTTCGCCAAACTGGAGAAATGTGAATTCGAAGTTCCCGAGGTATCCTTTTTAGGGTATATTATTTCTTCAGATGGTTTTCGCATGGAACCCAAAAAATTGCAGGCAGTCTTGGAATGGGTTCGTCCCTCCAATTTGAAGGCCATCCAGCGATTCTTAGGGTTCGCAAATTATTACAGACGATTTATCCGGTCTTTTTCCGATGTAGTCGCTCCCATCGTGGCCCTCACAAAGAAGGGAGCGGATCCTTCCAATTGGACCCCGCAAGCGGAGCGGGCGTTTGTAGCACTAAAAGATGCTTTTGTGACAGCTCCCATCCTCAGACATCCAGATCCAGAGCAGCCCTTTATCATTGAGGTTGACGCCTCGGAGGTAGGAGCAGGTGCTGTGCTATCACAGAAGGGTTCCAATTCCTCATTCCTCTTCCCATGTGCCTACATGTCCAGAAAATTCTCATCAGCAGAGGCCAACTACGATGTGGGTAATCGGGAGTTGCTGGCCATTAAGTGGGCCTTTGAGGAGTGGAGACACTGGTTGGAGGGAGCTAGCCACCAGACATTGGTCATTACCGACCATAAAAACCTGCAATATCTGGAGTCTGCCAAGCGTTTAAATGCCCGACAAGCCCGGTGGGCATTATTTTTTACACGCTTTAATTTTCTTATCTCTTATAGGCCGGGATCAAAGAACATTCGTGCGGATGCCCTTTCCCGCAGTTTTATACCCAGACAAGAATCAAGGGTTTCCCCAGTGCCTATCCTTCCACCATCTGTTATACATTCTGGTCTTACCCAGACCTTGAAGGATTCACTTCTCAGAGTTCAAGATGGGGCGCCCAGTCAGAAACCCGATGGGTGTCTGTTTGTTCCACAGGCCTTGAGAAGAGAAGTGTTGGCAGAATTTCATGAGAGTAGAATTGCAGGACATCAGGGAGTCAAAAAGACTTCGGAACTCCTCTCTCGCAGCGTCTGGTGGCCCGACATGGCTGGTGACACGAGGGACTTTGTTTTGTCATGCCCGGTATGTGCAAGGCATAAAATTCCTAGGATAACTCCGACGGGGCAATTGGTTCCATTGGCCATTCCGTCCAGACCATGGTCACATATTGCCATGGATTTTGTGGTTGATTTGCCCATGTCTCACGGGTTCCAGGTTATCTGGGTAGTTATTGACCGCTTCAGTAAAATGGCTCACTTTGTCCCATTGCCACAATTACCAACAGCTAGCGGGTTGGCCAAATTGTTCCTTCTCCATATCTTTAGACTCCATGGTTTGCCTTCTGACATCGTGTCAGATCGAGGCCCTCAGTTTATTGCACGTTTTTGGAAGCACTTTTGTGCGGCACTTAAGATTAAACTGAGTCTAACCTCAGCCTACCATCCCCAATCCAATGGGGTAACGGAACGACTTAATCAGTCCTTGAAGCAGTATTTGCGCATGTTTGTTTCGAAGACTCAGAATGATTGGGCAGACTTTCTTCCCGTCGCGGAGTTTTCCTATAACAATGTGTATCATTCCTCTTCAAAGATGTCTCCGTTCTTTACGATCTATGGGGTTCATCCCAAGGCTAATGCACTGGGCCCAGAGGGTCGTGTTGTCGCTTCTTCAACCACGGCCCGGCTCAGAGAGATATGGAGGCAAGTTCACTTAGCCCTCAAAGGAGCTGCCTTTCGGGAAAAAGTCTTTTCCGATCGTTCGAGACGGCCGTGCAATTTTAAGGTGGGTGATAGGGTGTGGTTATCGACCCGTAACATTAAACTTCGACAAGTGTCTGCCAAATTTGGTCCGAAGTTTATTGGTCCATACACCATTACAAGGAGAGTCAACCCAGTAGCCTTTCGACTACTTATCCCCAAATCTCTTAAAATTGCCAATACCTTCCATTCCTCGTTACTCAAACCAGCCATCTGCTCCAAGAAGTTTCCTCGGAGGATGGTGCAGGGTAGATCACCAGTGGATGTCCATGGTCACTCTGAATTTTTGGTAGAAAAAATCTTGGACTGAAAAGTGGTACGCGGGTCTCTCCGCTTTCTAGTCCATTGGAGAGGATATGGGCCGGAAGAAAGGTCCTGGGTCTCGGACAGAGATCTGCACGCCCCAAGACTCAAAGCAGAGTTCTTTCGGGAATTTCCCGATAAGGCTGGTTATAGGGGTTTGTTAACCCCTCCTCGAGGGGGGGGTACTGTTGCACGCAGCGGGCGTGCAGCGGCTGTGACGGGGCGGCGGCATCTCACGGCCGCACGTCCTCCCCGTCACAACGCTAGGCGGCCAGGTTGCTTAGCAACCGCAGACGCCCTGGCGGCCGGGCGCAGGAATAGCGCGTCAGCACGGCGCCCAGCAACCCGGGACGCCGGGGAGCTCAGGCAGCCGGATGCTGCAGTTCCGTTGCCTAGCAACGGTGGACGCCGCCGGGGACAGCGGCGGAAGCCTCCTGATTAGGAGATGTAGGGGAGGAAGTCCTCCTGTGACCACAGCTGTTCTGGTTCGGCTGGGCGGGCTGGGCTGTAGTTACTCCTTTATAAGGAGGCCAGCCCAGCATACCCCTGCCGGTTATAGCACCTGTCACAGTGGTTTCGGGTCTCCCTGCTGTTCAGCTCTTGCAGTGTCCTGTCTGGGAGTTCCCTGTCTGGGACCCTCCTCCGGTCCTCGTGAGTACCCCTTCTTGGGGGCCAGCTTTATTCTTTGGCATTGGTTTCCCAGCTTTGGGATTATCCTTAGTTTGGGGGCATCCTCTGTAGTCCTTAAGAGGTGCCCTGGGCCTTCGTCCCAGTTCTGTGCTCCTGATAGGTGTCGTTCTCTCGTCACCCCTTTTGTGTCTTCCGTGTAGTTTGCCTTTTTGTGTGGTGTATTTTTTGTGTATGCGACTCGGTCGCTGGTGGTTAGCGACTAGGTCGCTGGCGCTTAGCAGCGTAGCCAGTTTGGCAAGTTGCCTTTTTGTTAAAATACCAGTTAGGTCCCGTAGCTAGATCTCCTTTTGGCTGTACCCTTAGGAGGTCCCAGTTCCTTGTACCATCATAACTCCTGGCTGCACCGGAGCCAGGGCGGGCTTAACTCGCCCTTCCAAACGTGGCGGCTACAGGCGAAGCCTAGCTCCTGCAGGAACCGGTTACCTGGCTTTGGGGGTCAACAGAGGTAGAGTAGGGTTTTCGCTGTGGCTGTCCTAAACAGCAGTCACGGCTGCGGGTTAACTCCCGAAACCATAACAGATATCAGCCTTGAGTATATTGCTAGATCGCAAATTGGCAAAAGAAGAGATAGTGATCAGATTCTGTAGGGCCATAAAGAAAATGCGGCCTCCCAGAAAATCTATGGTAGTACCTTGGGATCTCAACATTGTACTAAATGCTCTGATGCAAGCTCCCTTTGAACCCCTGTCACAAGCAGAGCTTAAATATCTGTCCTGGAAAGTCGTATTCCTTGTAGCGATAACATCGGCCAGAAGGATAAGTGAAATCCAAGCCTTATGGGCAGAGGAACCTTACCTGAGTATGTTTCCGAATAAGGTGGTGTTAAGAACACACCCAGACTTTCTTCCTAAAGTTGTATCCAAATTCCATTTGAATCAAGAGATTATATTACCAACATTCTATGATGATCCTACTAACCCTGAGGAAGAGGAATTACACTCTCTAGATTTAGTACGAGCTATTTCGCTTTATCTACTAAGAGTTGAAGGAATTAGGAAAACAAAACATTTGTTTATCGTTACGGAAGGAACAAACAAGGGGTTTGTGCCTTCTAAACAAACCTTGGCAAGGTGGATTCGAAGTCTCATCATCTTTGCTTACGAGCAAGAAGGAAGAACTGTTTCACAGATTATAAGAGCACACTCGACAAGAGCTATGGCTGTCTCATGGGCTAGGAAGGCTCAAGCTTCCCTCGCCGACATCTGCCAAGCTGCGACCTGGTCGTCTGTGCATACCTTCACTAGGCATTATGCCTTACACATTCCTTCCGCCCACTTTGGGGGAAATGTGCTGAAAAGTGCCTTAAATAAATAATATTGCATTAATATGGTCTCCCTCCCTTTTTTGCTTTGGTATGTCCCTAAGTATGGCTGCCATGGGATCTCTAGGAAGAAAAGGAATTATCGGTGAGTATAATTCGATGTTTTCTATTTTCACCCTTATCTGTACTTGAACCTTGCTGTAACTATTGTAAATTTCTCCATTGTGAGACGAATAAAGGAATTCTATCTTCTATCTATCCATCTATCTATCTTTCTCTGGGCAGCTGCCCAGGGCTTCGTTATTCTAGGGACCTTTGAGCAGGTGTGGCTGAGGCCGATTGACCCCTCTCCTGGATGGGGCCTTTGGAGCTTCATGGGAATTACAAACAGAGTTCCCGGGCAGCATTCTTTACCTGCCTCTGACCCTGCAGCCAATCGGTGGCTTCAGTGCTTAAATCCTTTACTGTATGGAAACATGGAGAGGTGGTGCTGGACTGCTGAAAGGGAGAGTTGGTACTTGTGTAGTGTCACGGTGCCGCCTGGCGCACACTCTGTCTCTGAAACTTGGCAGCCTGCCAGAGGCTCTGTCTGACTGTGCGCGTGCCGCTCTAGCTCTGTCTGACTGTGCGCGTGCCGCTCTAGCTCTGTCTGACTGTGCGCGTGCCGCTCTAGCTCTGTCTGACTGTGCGCGTGCCGCTCTAGCTCTGTCTGACTGTGCGCGTGCCGCTCTAGCTCTGTCTGACTGTGCGCGTGCCGCTCTAGCTCTGTCTGACTGTGCGCGTGCCGCTCTAGCTCTGTCTGACTGTGCGCGTGCCGCTCTAGCTCTGTCTGACTGTGCGCGTGCCGCTCTAGCTCTGTCTGACTGTGCGCGTGCCGCTCTAGCTCTGTCTGACTGTGCGCGTGCCGCTCTAGCTCTGTCTGACTGTGCGCGTGCCGCTCTAGCTCTGTCTGACTGTGCGCGTGCCGCTCTAGCTCTGTCTGACTGTGCGCGTGCCGCTCTAGCTCTGTCTGACTGTGCGCGTGCCGCTCTAGCTCTGTCTGGCTGTGCGCGTGCCGCTCTAGCTCTGTCTGGCTGTGCGCGTGCCGCTCTAGCTCTGTCTGGCTGTGCGCGTGCCGCTCTAGCTCTGTCTGGCTGTGCGCGTGCCGCTCTAGCTCTGTCTGGCTGTGCGCGTGCCGCTCTAGCTCTGTCTGACTGTGCACGTGCCGCTCTAGCTCTGTCTGGCTGTGCCCGTGCCGCTCTAGCTCTGTCTGGCTGTGCGCGTGCCGCTCTAGCTCTGTCTGACTGTGCGCGTGCCGCTCTAGCTCTGTCTGACTGTGCGCGTGCCGCTCTAGCTCTGTCTGACTGTGCGCGTGCCGCTCTAGCTCTGTCTGACTGTGCGCGTGCCGCTCTAGCTCTGTCTGACTGTGCGCGTGCCGCTCTAGCTGTAAGCTACGTATTGTAAGCTACGTTATCAGCATAGCGCCGGGCAGCAGCATTGCGCTGCCCAGGCGCTGACAGGTCACTGTGGTACTTGTAGTTCCACAGTGAAATAGGCAGCCCTGCGCACCGCTGACAACGGGGGCATGTAAAAGTGGACACCGACTTCCGGTTCCGGCAGCAGCATGTGAAGCTGCCTGAGAAAGAGCTCCGCTGCCAGACCAGCTCACAAACATCCCTCAAGGCTGCTACAGCCTCCAAAAACCACAGCCACTGAATCCCCGGCACCCGGCAACATCCAGGCACGCATGGAAAGATTTGTAGCGGAGATGCCCAGCCCCAAACATCGCGCAAACAGAACGAAACCAGCAGCGCCTGCCACCTCCAAGATGGCGACGGCCACAGAACACACACGGACATCGAGTGCGAAGTTGTCCCCTCTGCAGCAACGCTCCAAACCTGCCTCCCCTCCAACCGCAGATAACATGGCTGAGGACTCCCAGCCAGCCTCCCCAGCTTCAGACAGCAAGGTACTACCGCACGCAGACGATCCAGTCACATATGGTGACATGGTCAGTGCAATTAGGGCTGCAATAGCCCCCTTGCTACAGGAGCAGACTAACAACATAAATAAGCAGTTAGCGCAACTGCAACAACGGGTGGGGGAGACTGAAATTAGAGTGGGAGAATGCTTCCAAGACGTGGCAGAGATGAAACCCATGGTAAAGCAGCATTCAAAGGACTGTATCTGTATAACAAAGTCCAAGACCTGGAAAATAGATCCAGAAGGCAGAACCTGAGGATTGTGGGCTTACCTGAGTCTCTGAAGGGGAATGATTTTTTCCAGTTTATCAAAAATAAGCTCCCTGAATTACTCAACATCCAGGATCGTTGTTCTGACATGGTGATCGAACGCGCCCACAGTCTAAGCCCGCAAGAGGGCGCAAGGCCCAGAACAGTCATTTTCAAAACACTCAACTTCCTGCATAAGGAACTAATATGGACAATGTCCCGCAGACACAGGGACCTCACATGGGAGGGCCACCGCATACTCATTTTTCAGGACTACACTGCAGAACTATCGAGGCAAAGGAAAGAATTCTCGCCAGTGTGCTCGTATCTGATTCAACTAGAGCGCAAATTCGCTCTGATGTATCCCGCGAAACTCAGAATTTAGGATGGATCCAATTACAAGGATTTCATGTCAGCTAAGGACGCAGAAAGATTCCTGATGGAAGAACACTGCCCAGAACAAAGCACCCACATGTCAGACTGCGAGTGATGCCCAGAATATACTTAATGTACGGACACCGCCTGAAGCGAAGACTACTACTTCCTGATTTGCAGGCCAGTCCCACCTCCGTTGCCACCAAAAGAACAATGAGAGCCCCTGAAGAGACACTTACTTTATGCCAGGTTTTCTAAGTTGTGCGGACTTATGGTGAGATATTGTTGTTTAAGTAATTAGCCCAAAGGGAACTAGGCTTAGCTAATTTCTATAAGTGAGCTGGTAGGCGAAGGTGCCTACAAGAATTTGTTACAAGGTGAGATGTGTTTTTCTCACCGTTTCTTCTACAGAAGCACGCCAATATGGCTATTAAAAAACATGATTATGTTTTACCTACTACACCCTTCCCCTTTCTCCCCCCCTACCAACCCCCCTCAGAAGAGAGTGTGGTCCCCCAGTTACATGTATACTATTGAATATGTATGTTAGAATTGTCCTATTCATAGATGACACTGTACAACCTTAATATAGGAAGCTGGAACGTGGGAGGAATCAACACCCCAATCAAAAGAAAAAGAATGCTGGCACACTTAAATAAGCTACACATTGACTTAGTGGGTATCCAAGAGACGCATTTATTACCCAAGGAGGTAGTGAAGCTTAATATGTTAAAGTGGAAACTTTTGGCATCATCCTCCTACACTTCAAAAGCGAGGGGAGTGGTGATCCTAGCTAAGAGTAATATTGATATTGAAGTAACAAAGGTCATTTCTGACCCCCAGGGACGATATGTTTTGTGTATTATGAAGTATTATGAAGTATATGTTTGAATGTGTATGCTCCCAACCAATATTCCAACCCTTTCTTTAGACACTCGATAACTGTACTAACCCCCTATCTACATATTCCAACCATTATTTGTGGCGACATGAACCTTGTGTCCTCAAACCTATTAGACAGGCAGGCCCATCCTGCTGCCACACGAAAACTCCCGAAATTTGGTATCCCTAAACTCTGAACAGCTGGATGCATGGAGAGTGCTACACCCCACCGACCAGAATGTTACATGTCTATCTGCATCCACAGGCAGAATGTCACGTATAGACTATGTCCTCCTCTCACATTACCTCCTGCCCAAAGTAGAATATGCTGAAATGTCCCCAATAGTAATCTCAGATCACGCAGTGGTACATATTAAACTCCACTACTACATCATGGAGATGCCCCCCGGTCCTAGCTTCCTCCATCCACCTAAGAAATGCAGTCAAAACTGCCTGGGAAAATTACTCTAAAGACAATGCAGAGACAGTGGAGGTGGACCCCCTGTTCTGGCAGGCGTCAAAGGCCACGATCAGAGGAGAAATAATCTCCCAGATGGCACATTTAAAAAAAACATTAAAACAAGAGTTTTTACAAGCCCAACTGAAACTGGGCGACGCCTTTAGGGACTTCAGGGCCACCCCCTCTCCTACCTCAAGGGCTGCCTACTTAGCTGCGAAAGGGACTTATGAAAGATCAGAGTCAATATACTCCTACACCAAGCGAGCCAGATTCCATAGGTTTGGGAATAAATCGAGCAAACTCCTTTCCTCTCTCCTCCAGGGACAGAGGACCCCAGCAACAATAAGACCCCTGCGTAAAGCAGACAACACTTTAACAACATCAGTACCCCAAACAGCCCAAGTCCTATGCGATTTTTACACAAATCTATACTCGAAGCCCAATTCCAATCAAGAAAACTCTACCAAATTTTGGGATGGCCTTACTACCCCATTAGACTCTCCCCGACCTTGCAAAGCTTCAAACGGGCACTGAAAACTCACCTATTCATCAAAGCGTACCCTTCCACTGCATAAACCAGCTGGTTCTCCGACCCCTTGCCTGTATACATCCTGCTATCTAACCACCACCCCCTCGCTTGCACCTCTTGTAATCTGTCTGTCTCCCCTTCCTACTAGATTGTAAGCTCCTCCGAGCAGGGCCCTCTTCCCTCCTGTCGTCTAAGCCCTCTTCTCTTCACATGTCACTCACAGCTCTCCTATACTCCAACACTCAGTGACCATCTTCATACTCATCTCCATCATTGGCCTCAAGCCTCTAGTTGTATGTTGATTGAGTCCTCACTACTTACATTTAAGCTGTAATGTGTATTGAACTGTGGCGCTCTTTATTTGTACTGTATTTTTGTTATTTATTCAATGTTATGCCAAGCTTTGTCTCCCTGTATTGTTCCTTTGTACGGCGCTGCGAAACACTTGTGGCGCCTTATAAATAAAATTATAATAATAATAATAATAATAATACCCCCCAAATATCTGAATCAGACTCAAATTGTCTTACACAGGCTATAACACAACAAGAAGTAGCATGGGCCCTCTCCAACCTTAAACTAGGAAAGGCACCTGGCCCAGATGGCCTAACACCAGAGTACTATAAACTACTTTCACCAAAATTAATCCCAATCCTCACTAACGTATTCAACTCCATTTTATCTTCCAAATCTATACCCAGCCACACTCAGATTGCTCCCAAAACCAGGCAGGGACCTTTCCTCCCCAAGCTCATATAGGCCAATTTCGTTATTGAATATTGATTACAAGCTACTCATGAAAATAATGGCTGAAAGACTTAAATTAATTCTCCCCAAACTGATACACATAGACCAGACTGGCTTCGTTATGGGACGGAGCTCTGTTTTCAATATTAGACGTGTCCTGGCGGCGGTTCATGCTTCCCAGTGTGCCGTGTCGCAGGGCCCGAAGGCAATCCTATCACTGGACAAAGGCCTTCGTCATGGTACACTGGGATCATCTGCACCACACGTTGAGACGCTTTGCATTCCCAGAACCCTTCATAGAACTCATCTCAGCGATGTATGAGGGTGCATCTTCTACAGTCATATGCAATGGCGTGCTGTCGGACCCTTTCCCTATTTTGAGAGGGATGAGACAGGGATGCCCCCTCTCTCCATTGCTGTTTGCACTGGCACTGGCACTGGCACCACTCGCTATCTCTCTGAGAGACTCCCCTGAATTTCAGGGAATCAAAATCCGCAATATAGATCTCCGCGTCTCATTATTGGCGGATGACATGTTACTATTTCTGTCACATCCACAGCACGCCATCCCATTGATATTTCAAATACTACAGACCTTCGGCAGTTTCTCGGGATATAAGGTCAACATAGAAAAATCCGAGCTGCTGCCCTTGACAGGCCCCCCACCCTCATTCCCACCCACAGACACTTTACACTCAATAAAAATCCAAATCTCCCACATAAAATATCTTGGCATTCAAATCCCAAGCCAAATATCCGACTTATATAAAAAGAATTACCCCCAAACTATAGCAAAAATTCTGAAGACACTTCAGGATTGGATCACCCTACCTCTCTCCCTCCTGGGTAGAATCGAAGTAATATAATCAGTAATTTTCCCCAGGATAATGTACCCGATGCAGATGCTACCCACCAAAATCCTGCCCTTGGACATTAAAAATTTAACCCAGGCCTGCTCCAAATTCATATGGAATGGGAAGAAACCAAAGATCTCTTAAGCTGTCCAAGACTAACAGGGGTTTGGGACTTCCAGACCTATTGAATTATTCCTGTTCTCTCCTAGCCCGCTTTGCAGTGGAGGCTGACCTGTATTCCCTGTATGAATTGGACAGGGCCATACTATTGCCATACTCACCTAAAGCATTAATCCACCTCACAGAAAAGCAAATCCCAACTCAAATCTATAGGAAACCCCTTTTCCAGGACATCCACAAGGCCTGGCACGCCGCTTGCTCCAAAACTGATTTAGACCCAAAAACCACGGAATGGATTCCCATATGTGGCAATCCCTTATTCCCTCCGGGAGTGAATAACCCCATCTTCAACAGCATAGAGAGCAAAGGCCTGAGGCTAATAACCCAAGTATTTGACCCGGGTGGAAAGATACTCCCTTTTTCTCACCTTCAGGAGACTTGCGGATTACCCAGCAACGCTCTATTCCCGATTATGCAGTTACAACATTTTGCCACCTCACTCCCTATCCAAAGCATAATAGCATCTTCCCACTCCCTGCGCCAATCATGGGTGACGAAACTCCAGAATTTTTAGTTTATTAGTTGCAGGAGAAAACAACGTCCTCATGGAGAAGTGACATCCCACAGATACAAACAAATGACATATAAATACTACGAAGTCTCAATGAAAACCCTTCAATCTGCGGCCCTGCAAGAAACACATTACAAAACCATACATAGAGCCATCTTATCACAGAAGAAGCGCAGCTACTTTGACCCCACGGAGACAGGAAAATGCTTGAAATGCGGGTACCACTCAGCATCCTTCATCCACAATTTCTGGACCTGCGGGTACATAAAGAAGTTCTGGTCTAAAATCATATACTACTTAGATAAGACCCTTTCCCTGAAGGTTAGATTACTCCCAGTACCGGTACTATTCCTCAATTTTGATGCCTGGCAAATAGACACAAATCAAAGTTCTCATACAATTCCTAACGGTTTTGTTCAGTGGCAAAAAAGGTAATCCTGAAGTCATGGCTTAACAATCATAAGCCCAACATATCAGAAGTGGAGGAAATGCTGAATAGTTACATTGATAGATATAACATCATTCACTCCTCACACTCAATTACGAAATCCTTTCTAAAGAAATGGGAACCATATATCCGGACTAAACCCTCGGCCACTCAGAACAAAGTCTTAGAAACCTTGGACCTGCACATGGCCCTGGTATAACTAAATAACAGGAACACTGCCCTTATCTAAGAAATACAATGTGGACCAAACATAGTATGCTGCACAAACACGATCATTAGGATGCCCGAGCATCAACAAGGGACATCTATCTATGCCTAAAATCGCAAAAACATAAAAATGGACCCTTACTGTAACACCCCCCCTCCCCCCCCCCCAGTTATTATAGTTATTGTTCAGATATTTTTCACGTACCAAACGGCTAACTAATTACATAGCTATGTGCCTGAGAGTAGAGGGCTCCACCCATACCAGTTACTGAGACACGCATCACCTCCAAAGGTCAGCTGGCTGACCATCTATTCCTGTAGCTCCTCCGATAACGGTCTTATGGATAAATATGCCTCGATACCTGCGTTTACTCCTCCAGGACATATAACCCGAAATGTACACTGCCTGTTAACTGTTAACCAAATGGTATGACATTTTGTTACCTGTTAATGTAATGTTATATTCACTTGTAAAATCAATAAAAATACTTTTAAAAAAAAAGTGGACACCCTGGGCACACCGCTGTCAAAGGGGGAGTCCCCCATGCAAACGCTAAATTTAGACGCAAAAGAAGCATCAGAAAACCGGACTACCTGCTAGCCGCTAACAAGCCGGGGTTTCTGGACTTAGGCGCTTGGACTTAGTCCGGTTTTCTGACGCTTTAGCGCCTAAGTCCAGAAACCCCGGCTTGTTAGCGGTACCACAGTGACCTGGCAGCGCTATGCTGCTGCCCGGCGCTACGCTGATAACGTAGCTTACAATACGTAGCTTATAGCTAGAGCGGCACGAGCACAGTCAGACAGAGCTAGAGCGGCAGGCGCACAGTCAGACAGAGCTAGAGCGGCAGGCGCACAGTCAGACAGAGCTAGAGCGGCACGCGCGCAGTCAGACAGAGCTAGAGCGGCACGCGCGCAGTCAGACAGAGCTAGAGCGGCACGCGCGCAGTCAGACAGAGCTAGAGCGGCACGCGCACAGTCAGACAGAGCTAGAGCGGCACGCGCGCAGTCAGACAGAGCTAGAGCGGCACGCGCGCAGTCAGACGGAGCTAGAGCGGCACGCGCACAGCCAGACAGAGCTAGAGCGGCAGGCGCACAGACAGACAGAGCTTGAGCGGCACGCGCACAGTCAGACAGAGCTAGAGCGGCACACGCACAGTCAGACAGAGCTAGAGCGGCACGCGCACAGTCAGGCAGAGCTAGAGCCGCAGGCGCGCAGTCAGACAGAGCTAGAGCGGCACGCGCGCAGTCAGACCGAGCTAGAGCGGCACGCGCGCAGTCAGACCGAGCTAGAGCGGCACGCGCGCAGTCAGACCGAGCTAGAGCGGCACGCGCGCAGTCAGACCGAGCTAGAGCGGCACGCGCGCAGTCAGACCGAGCTAGAGCGGCACGCGCGCAGTCAGACCGAGCTAGAGCGGCACGCGCGCAGTCAGACAGAGCTAGAGCGGCACGCGCACAGTCAGACAGAGCTAGAGCGGCACGCGCGCAGCCAGACAGAGCTAGAGCGGCACGCGCGCAGTCAGACAGAGCTAGAGCGGCACGCGCACAGTCAGACAGAGCTAGAGCGGCACACGCGCAGTCAGACAGAGCTAGAAAAAAAGAAACTGCTACGTGTCTTTACGCTGCCCTTCTTGCCGTAAGTGGGGTACGCTTACCCATCTTTCACAAAAAAATATCTATCTTGTGATATAGATTGATCCTTGGGATAGTCAGATCTAACCATTCCTTTCTCCTCTAAATTTCCCCCATATGATCGATAAAACTTGGAGGAAATATAAGAAGACCTAGAGACTACAACTCTACTTGCGCCTGTTGGTGGGAAAACCCCATTTGTATATATTGTGTTGTGTTTTGATTATTAGGTGATAATCAGGGGTCAGTACATACCATAGGCAGCATAGCGCCATCATAGGTTCATTCCTATAAAATTCCCAGAGCTAGAGCGGCACGCGCACAGTCAGACAGAGCTAGAGCGGCACGCGCGCAGTCAGACAGAGCTAGAGCGGCACGCGCGCAGTCAGACGGAGCTAGAGCGGCAGGCGCACAGACAGACAGAGCTTGAGCGGCACGCGCACAGCCAGACAGAGCTAGAGCGGCAGGCGCACAGACAGACAGAGCTTGAGCGGCACGCGCACAGTCAGACAGAGCTAGAGCGGCACACGCACAGTCAGACAGAGCTAGAGCGGCACGCGCACAGTCAGGCAGAGCTAGAGCCGCAGGCGCGCAGTCAGACAGAGCTAGAGCGGCACGCGCGCAGTCAGACCGAGCTAGAGCGGCACGCGCGCAGTCAGACCGAGCTAGAGCGGCACGCGCGCAGTCAGACCGAGCTAGAGCGGCACGCGCGCAGTCAGACCGAGCTAGAGCGGCACGCGCGCAGTCAGACCGAGCTAGAGCGGCACGCGCGCAGTCAGACCGAGCTAGAGCGGCACGCGCGCAGTCAGACCGAGCTAGAGCGGCACGCGCGCAGTCAGACCGAGCTAGAGCGGCACGCGCGCAGTCAGACCGAGCTAGAGCGGCACGCGCACAGTCAGACAGAGCTAGAGCGGCACGCGCGCAGCCAGACAGAGCTAGAGCGGCACGCGCGCAGTCAGACAGAGCTAGAGCGGCACGCGCACAGTCAGACAGAGCTAGAGCGGCACGCGCGCAGTCAGACAGAGCTAGAGCGGCACGCGCGCAGTCAGACAGAGCTAGAGCGGCACGCGCACAGTCAGACCGAGCTAGAGCGGCACGCGCACAGTCAGACCGAGCTAGAGCGGCACGCGCACAGTCAGACCGAGCTAGAGCGGCACGCGCACAGTCAGACCGAGCTAGAGCGGCACGCGCACAGTCAGACCGAGCTAGAGCGGCACGCGCACAGTCAGACCGAGCTAGAGCGGCACGCGCGCAGCCAGACAGAGCTAGAGCGGCACGCGCGCAGCCAGACAGAGCTAGAGCATCACGCGCGCAGCCAGACAGAGCTAGAGCGGCACGCGCACAGCCAGACCGAGCTAGAGCGGCACGCGCACAGTCAGACCGAGCTAGAGCGGCACGCGCACAGTCAGACCGAGCTAGAGCGGCACGCGCACAGTCAGACCGAGCTAGAGCGACACGCGCACAGCCAGACAGAGCTAGAGCGACACGCGCACAGCCAGACAGAGCTAGAGCGGCACGCGCACAGCCAGACAGAGCTAGAGCGGCACGCGCACAGCCAGACAGAGCTAGAGCGGCACGCGCACAGCCAGACAGAGCTAGAGCGGCACGCGCACAGTCAGACCGAGCTAGAGCGACACGCGCACAGCCAGACAGAGCTAGAGCGACACGCGCACAGCCAGACAGAGCTAGAGCGGCACGCGCACAGCCAGACAGAGCTAGAGCGGCACGCGCACAGCCAGACAGAGCTAGAGCGGCACGCGCACAGCCAGACAGAGCTAGAGCGGCACGCGCACAGCCAGACAGAGCTAGAGCGGCACGCGCACAGCCAGACAGAGCTAGAGCGGCACGCGCACAGTCAAACAGAGCTAGAGCGGCACGCGCGCAGTCAGACAGAGCTAGAGCGGCACGCGCGCAGTCAGACAGAGCTAGAGCGGCACGCGCGCAGTCAGACAGAGCTAGAGCGGCACGCGCGCAGTCAGACAGAGCTAGAGCGGCACGCGCACAGTCAGACCGAGCTAGAGCGGCACGCGCACAGTCAGACCGAGCTAGAGCGGCACGCGCACAGACAGACAGAGCTAGAGCGGCACGCGCACAGACAGACAGAGCTAGAGCGGCACGCACACAGACAGACTGAGCTAGAGCGGCACGCGCGCAGTCAGACAGAGCTAGAGCGGCACGCGCGCAGTCAGACAGAGCTAGAGCGGCACGCGCACAGACAGACCGAGCTAGAGCGGCACGCGCAGTCAGACAGAGCTAGAGCGGCACGCGCGCAGTCAGACAGAGCTAGAGCGGCACGCGCACAGTCAGACAGAGCTAGAGCGGCAGGCGCACAGTCAGACCGAGCTAGAGCGGCACGCGCGCAGTCAGACCGAGCTAGAGCGGCACGCGCACAGTCAGGCAGAGCTAGAGCTGCACGCGCACAGTCAGGCAGAGCTTCTGGCAGGCTGCCAAGTTTCAGAGACAGACTGTGCGCGCGGCGGCGCTGTGAAACTACACAAGTACCGAGAGTTATTATTTTAATTTATTCTCTTGAATATGTGGGTACCTGCCACTGCCCATAAGCTAAGTGGGGACTGTGATCTTACAGGAGACTGTGCATGTGCCGGACAGATCCTATGCATGCACCAAGAATCAATTATATACAGACTATAATCAAGCTGCATATCATCGTATGCCACAATCTATATAACCAATAATGTTACAGTGTTTGTAGCAGAACATTTATTTATTTATAGGTTCTTATATAGCGCACACAGATTCCGCAGCGCTGTACAGAGCATAGTTATAATCAAAAACACATAACAAATTACAGTACAAGACAGTTTAGGACAAGTACATGGTTAATACAGATAGTTGCATCAGGGGACAGGACACTGCAGCAATCATCAGGGTGGCAGAGGTTTATATATTCTAAGAAAGGCACATGAGGAGAGAGGGCCCTGCTCGTGAGAGCTTACATTCTAAAGGGGAGGGTTAGACAGGCGGAGGTGACACAGAAGGCGAAGAAGTGAGCATAAACAGGTTACGATGAGAGATGGTCAGGTTTTATGCAGATAGTCACAATTACAAACAGAATATAGGCATGCTGTATATCATTTAAATCAGCAGAAGCTGCTTGTGTATCTAGTTAGCATCCCGATGTGCATAAGATACAACTAAAAAAATAAATAAAAAAAAAATTACATGTTCAGTACATGAGTTATGCATTTACAGCAAAGTATATTTAGAATTTTTAAGCTTAGGAATAATATTTATTGCAAATGTCAATTATAACTTACTGAAACAAGCCAGCTTTTATTACGCCGCTCCTATTACTTCCTGGCCTGCAATTATTATGCTACATTCCGGTTGGTCAGAATAAATTGGACACTTCCTGGTCTAAATACCGCAAGACGTTTCCTCCGATTTGCAAACAGAGCGTAAAAGTCGCACGCCATTATATTATCCAAGTTCCGGGATTCACCCATTCCAGCAACTTTTTGGGGGGGCTCCAGTGGCGTGCGGTGGGGTGAGACAGGTGAGGCACAGCCTTTCCTGTCATACTAGCGTATATGCCGGAGTTTTGAGTTTATAAAGTATGGCAAAAATCAAATAATATATAATAAAAATCTTTGTTTTATTTTTCTAATAATTTTTATAGTCAAAACTCTGGAGTAAAAAGGCTATGGCAGGTGAGGCAGTGCCTCACCTGCAGTGCCTCACCTGCAGTGCCTCACCTGCAGTGCCTCACCTGGCTACCTTTTCTGCACATCTCTTGTCAGAACTCAGCGAATCTCCAGCAGTATATACTGCTGCACATGTGTATAATGCCGGCATGTACCACATGGCTCATAAATTGGGTGCAAATCTGGCTCTGGTACTTGCCAGAGACTCCTCAGCCATTTACCTCACTGCACGTCCCTGGGGGGCTCTCATCACATGCCAGCCCCAGTGTTTCTCTGTCAGTAATATATTCCTTCCCCTCAGCAATGTAGAACAGATTCATGTGATGTGAGTGTTTCTAGTTCAAGATCTTAAGAACTGGAGGCCCTGAGGGCAAGTCTCAGAATCCTGTACTGCCCAGGGGATGAGGTGCTGGGAGTTCATAATACTGCTGGTCATAGCTTGTCTGTACCTGTCGTCAGCTCTGCTCAGCCACAAGGTAACTACTAATGCAGTCCAGTCCCATCCCTGGGACAGGGCACCTTCCTCTCTCCTCACTCCCCAGGACAGGGCACCCTCCTCACTCCCCAGGACAGGGCACCCTCCTCACTCCCCACTCCCCAGGACAGGGCACCCTCCTCACTCCCCAGGACAGGGCACCCTCCTCACTCCCCAGGACAGGGCACCCTCCTCACTCCCCAGGACAGGGCACCCTCCCCACTCCCCAGGACAGGGCACCCTCCCCACTCCCCAGGACAGGGCACCCTCCCCACTCCCCAGGACAGGGCACCCTCCCCACTCCCCAGGACAGGGCACCCTCCCCACTCCCCAGGACAGGGCACCCTCTTCACTCCCCAGGACAGGGCACCCTCCTCACTACCCAGGACAGGGCACCCTCCTCACTACCCAGGACAGGGCACCCTCCTCTCTCCCCAGGACAGGGCACCCTCCTCACTCCCCACTCCCCAGGACAGGGCACCCTCCTCACTCCCCAGGACAGGGCACCCTCCCCAGGACAGGGCACCCTCCTCACTCCCCAGGACAGGGCACCCTCCCCACTCCCCAGGACAGGGCACCCTCCTCACTCCCCAGGACAGGGCACCCTCCCCACTCCCCAGGACAGGGCACCCTCCCCACTCCCCAGGACAGGGCACCCTCCCCACTCCCCAGGACAGGGCACCCTCCCCACTCCCCAGGACAGGGCACCCTCCCCAGGACAGGGCACCCTCCCCAGGACAGGGCACCCTCCTCACTCCCCAGGACAGGGCACCCTCCCCACTCCCCAGGACAGGGCACCCTCCTCACTCCCCAGGACAGGGCACCCTCCCCACTCCCCAGGACAGGGCACCCTCCCCACTCCCCAGGACAGGGCACCCTCCCCACTCCAGGGCACCCTCCTCACTCCCCAGGACAGGGCACCCTCTTCACTCCCCAGGACAGGGCACCCTCCTCACTCCCCAGGACAGGGCACCCTCCTCACTCCCCAGGACAGGGCACCCTCCTCACTACCCAGGACAGGGCACCCTCCTCACTCCCCAGGACAGGGCACCCTCCTCACTCCCCAGGACAGGGCACCCTCCTCACTCCCCAGGACAGGGCACCCTCCTCACTCCCCAGGACAGGGCACCCTCCTCACTCCCCAGGACAGGGCACCCTCCTCACTCCCCAGGACAGGGCACCCTCCCCACTCCCCAGGACAGGGCACCCTCCTCACTCCCCAGGACAGGGAACCCTCCTCACTCCCCAGGACAGGGCACCCTCCTCACTCCCCAGGACAGGGCACCCTCCTCACTCCCCAGGACAGCGCAGCGTATCCGGATACAATGAGGAATATCCTGCACACGCTGCTCCTCACTCTCCTGCAGTATTTTCCTGCTGTGACAGATGGTAAGTGACATGTGTCAGTGCCAGCTGGGGGAGATTGTGTCATGTATGTATAGGAATAACCCCTCTGCCAGTGACTGGGGGTCTCACAAACTATTATAATATAGAACATTTCACAATTCTTCCTAACATGAGGGATTTACAGACTGACATGTTCTGCTTCACTTGTAGCTACATCATCTCATTCATACTGTATAACATTAGCAGCCTAGCAATGTAGTGGTTTTACTTATTTCATTAAATGAGTGTTATTGTTTATAAGCTGTACATGTCCTAACGTGTATCTGGTTAATTAGCAATTACTTCTGTGAATATATATCTGCAGACGGGACCGGCACTCCACGCTGGATGGATAACGGTCGCTGGTGCCTTCACAGGTAGTTTGGTGCGGCACTCAGCCGTCCTCTATTTCTTTATACAGTCAAGTGCCGCACCAAACTAATATATATATATATCCCCAATTGTAAAGCACAACAGAATATGCTGCACTATATAAGAAACTGTAAATATATGTAGTTATGTCATAATAATGCTGAATTCTGTGAAAATAACGGTTATTAGTTACACAAATTACAACTATAAAAGTATGTAAAACATTTAATTAATCTCTATTTATTTTGAAATTCACATTGTATTCATTTAGAAAATAAAACCCCAAAAATGCAGAAACTAAGCTTCATAGACTCTTGATTTAAATGATTAAGAATGTAATTGTTACTGTAATGTAAAGTCACTCTGGCAGTAGTCCCACATCGTTGCAGGGTCCCAGTGTCCCTGGTAGCAGTAATAGTCCCCCCATCATTGCAGGGTCCCAGTGTCCCTGGCAGCAGTAATAGTCCCCCCATCATTGCAGGGTCCCAGTGTCCCTGGCAGTAATAGTCCCCCCATCATGCAGGGTCCCAGTGTCCCTGGCAGTAATAGTCCCCCCATCATTGCAGGGTCCCAGTGTCCCTGGTAGCAGTAATAGTCTCCCCGTCATTGCAGGGTCCCAGTGTCCCTGGTAGCAGTAATAGTCTCCCCATCATTGCAGGGTCCCAGTGTCCCTGGTAGCAGTAATAGTCCCCCCATCATTGCAGGGTCCCAGTGTCCCTGGTAGCAGTAATAGTCCCCCCATCATTGCAGGGTCCCAGTGTCCCTGGCAGTAATAGTCCCCCCATCATTGCAGGGTCCCAGTGTCCCTGGCAGTAATAGTAGTCCCCCCATCATTGCAGGGTCCCAGTGTCCCTGGCAGTAATAGTCCCCCCATCATGCAGGGTCCCAGTGTCCCTGGCAGTAATAGTCCCCCCATCATTGCAGGGTCCCAGTGTCCCTGGCAGTAATAGTCCCCCCCATCATTGCAGGGTCCCAGTGTCCCTGGCAGTAATAGTCCCCCCATCATTGCAGGGTCCCAGTGTCCCTGGCAGTAATAGTCCCCCCATCATTGCAGGGTCCCAGTGTCCCTGGCAGTAATAGTCCCCCCATCATTGCAGGGTCCCAGTGTCCCTGGCAGTAATAGTCCCCCCATCATTGCAGGGTCCCAGTGTCCCTGGCAGTAATAGTCCCCCCATCATTGCAGGGTCCCAGTGTCCCTGGCAGTAATAGTCCCCCCATCATTGCAGCGTCCCAGTAACATAGATAGGATGGACTAACGTCTCTTTTTCAACCTTAATTACTAACTTGTAACTAGTGATTGGAGTAAGTCATATCTATAGGATTCCATTAGTGGCTGCATCCAGTTTTGATGTAAATTCAGTAACAGTATTTGCTGTAGCCACCCCGTCCGGCAAGGAGTTCCAGAATGTTACTGCTCTAATGGTGAAGAATCCTCTTCTTAATTTAGTATGGAATTTATATTCCTCGAGCCTCAGTACATGCCGGTGTGTCCTAAGTATAGGCCTGTTAGTGACCAATCTCCCAGTTCCATATGATTCCCAATCCTGTATGTGAACGCACTAATCATTAAACATCCTAGCGTCTGATGCAGGGGCTGGCTGGCAACTTTCAGCCTGGGGGGCAACACAAGCAAGTGGCCCACCGCCATCGATTCACTACCCTACCCTCTCCCTTCTCCCCTCTAGTATGCAGCAAGGATTAAACAATCATTCCCCCCCCCCCCCCCACACACATACACCAGAAACGGGTATAGTGTGCGCCAAAGGCGCGTTGCAAAATGTTACCATGTAATGCCCATTACACATAATGCCACACACTGTAATGCCCATTAAACATGCAATACCGTAATACCCATCACACATAATGCCACACACTATAATGCCCATTACACATAAAGCCAACACCATAATGCCACACACCGTAATGCCCATTACACATAATGCCAATACCGTAATGCCCATTACACATAATACCAACAATGTAGTGCCCAATAAACATAATGCCACACACCGTAATGCCCATTACACATGATGCTACACACCGTAATGCCCAATAAACAAAATAATGCCTATTACATATTATAACTGCTCACTGTCAGAGGTATATTGCTCGATGCCAGGGGTTACATGCTCATTGCTAGGGTAAATTACATGCTTGTTGCTATGGAGTGCTGCTTGCTCATTGCTGAAGGAAGGGGCATGTAGCACTCCATATGGGAGGGGGGCTGGTTGTTGCTAGGGGAAGTGATTTCTTTTTTGGCATGGGGGAGCCAGGGTACATACAGGGGGGGAAATAGTTACATTTGCAGAAGAGGAACTGGCTAGGATAATGGAAAAGTGCTATTATACAATGCAGTAAGTATAACTGAAGGGGAACTATAATCTATTGTTCCTTAAACAGCGCGCCAGCGCTACCCGAATCCGCACTTCCAGGTAGCGCTGGCTGCACTGACAGACACTCAGGGCCGGTGCAATGTTTCTTGACGCCCTAGGCAAAGCTAAATAATAGCAGCCCTGCTCCTTCCAAACACTCTCTGGCCAACCCCTCACATACACATAAATGGTTTCCAGTAATTAGGTGTCTAGGTGGACAGTCACTAGGTCGACAGACAGAAGGCCGACATATGAAAATGGACAACATGCATTAGGTTGACATAGTCAAAGGGTTAACACAATCAAAAGGTCAACATGGAAAAAGGTTGACATAACTTTTTGTGATTTTTTTAATAAAAAAAGACTATTCATACTTTACCATCCCAGTGGGCATACAGTTAGATTATAATAGTGTGCCAAGGGCGCACTAGATGGTGTCCATGTTGACATAGGCAAAAAAAAGGTTAAACGTATTCCATGTCAACATTTTCCATGCCGACCTTTTGACCATGTCAACCTTCTGTCTGTCGACCATTAATGGTCGGTCTAGTGACTGCCAACCTACAGACCGTGGACCATTCATGCCATAACCCACATAAATGCCCACTCCTGCCCTGTAGGCCTACACAGGGCAAACTGTGAATGTGCTGCATTGGCAATGCGCATGCAGATGTTCCATGGCTGATTTGGGAATGTACAGTATATATTCTGCTGCTGTGGCCAGATGGCTTAGTCACAGACCAGCTCTTACTTTTGAGGTTTTCCATAATTGCTTAGAGTCAGCTAATGTGGACACAGTTGTGAGTCTGCGATGGCTCCTGCGGCCGTATCTTTACAATCCTGGCCAACAGTTTCACTTGTAAATGTTAGCAGCTCCACGGCCTAGTTTGGGGTAGCCAACCCTAGTCCTCGAGAGCTACCAACAGTGCATGTTTTGCAGGTCTCCTCACAGAATCACAAGTGAGATAATTAACTCCATCTGTGGATCTTTTAAAATGTGTCAGTGAGTAATGAGTGCAGCTGTGCAGCAGCTAGGTTGTCTGGAAAATGTGAACTGTTGGTAGCTCTCGAGGGCTAGGGTTGGCTACCACTGGCCTAGAGAATCAGAAAGAATTGCTAATGTATTTGCCGGGATCCTGGTTGGTGAGTGTGTGATGCTAGCAAGCAAGCACCCTGGAATGGGGGGGGGGGGGTTTAGTTAATGCAACCCTGGGGGGACATAGGGTTAGGCTGTGGTAATGGGAATGTTTAAGGTTACACTGTGGGGAGTTAGGTTTAGGCATATACAATGGGGGGGTTAGGTGGTGGGGTGCGGGGGTTAGAACAGGCTGTTTGGGGGTTAAGTTTAGGCAGTGAGGGTTAGGCACTAGTGGTTAGGTTATGTCCTTTGCAGGGGGGGGGGGGTTAGGCCTAGGCTGCAAGCTGTGAGGGTGAGGTGTGGTCGGTGGGTGTTGGGCTAGGCACTAGTGGGTAGGGCTAGGGTCAAACTGCAGGGGTGTTTAGGGTTACAGTAAAAAAAAAAACGGCTCACCTCTGCATTTCAGCTTCAGGGACAGCACTGCAGCTACATTGGGCAGAGCAGGTCAGGAGAAGGCAGATGGGATGGGTTGCACATGCCATGGATCTGTCAGGCCAGCCTCAACTTTGAGCCCTGGCTGCTGGGGTCTCTGACTGTCTGCTGCAATGAAGATCCTCACATGATCATTATGCAGCTCCCCAGTTTCAGACCAGCTCCATGTCTTTCCCGGAGGCGGAGCTTCTGTGTCTGGCTGAGGGGGAGAGGCAGCAGTGCACTCACTGAAGCTGCATGTGCACGGACATCTCTGGCTGTGTGCATGTGGTGACCACACTAGAGACTGGTGACTTACCAGAGGCTGGTAAGTCACATAGCATGGCCACCATAGGATGTCTTTTTTAGAGACATCATTCATTATAGTATTAAGCGAACTTAGCAGCGCCCCCTAGTGGCCAGCACTCATAGGCAGCTGCTTTAATGTAGCTCCGACCCTGCAGACACTAGAGGTATGGCAGTACCTCTAGTGTCTGTCTCCTCCAGGGCGGCGGCCATTTTGTGAGGGGCCGTCGCCTTACAGAAGGCTGCCTGCGCCGTGGCTGGACCCGGAGAAGGCGGCTGCGGCAAGATGCACACAGGTACAGCCGGCCCAGCCCCAGCCAGCAGATACCGGCCCGGGGGGCATGTGGCACCCTGCCCCCCGGCCCAGCCCGCCCCTGGTCTGATGTGTTACAGTGTGCATGCACTTTACCACTTACCATATATACTCGAGTATAAGCCTACTTTTTCAGAACATTTTTTATGCTGAAAAACCCCCTCGGCTTATATTTGAGTGAGGGTCCCACTTGAGTCAATAGGTTTTCCCAGTTTTTTTGTTATAAAATTAGGTGCCTCTGCTTATATTCGGGTCGACTTATACTCGAGTATATACGGTACTTATCTAAACCTGAAATAAAGACTCGGAGACTTAAGTTTGGCAGAAAGTGTTAGCTGTATTAAAGCACTTTAAGTTAATTAATTAAATTAGGATTAATTAATGGTAGCCAAGAGAGAATGGCTAATTATTAAGCTCCACCCACAACTGAGCTACATAATCAAATATTCCCTAACAAGCGGTATCCACTCAGCCTTCTACACTGACTGCCCACCCGTCCAGGTGGTGTCACTGTCCCTGATTGGGTGATCCAGTGAAGGCCTATAGTCAACGAAGGGGAGTGCACCGAAAAACAACTATATACACGAATCATCATTTAATGAAGACCTAATTCAATTAACCTGCCATCCCCTACCGGCAAACAGCCAACGCAATTAAGCACCCACCCTACATAAAACAAATAAAGGGAGGGAGGGGAGGAAACTCAGGACAAGGAGGAAGTTTCCTCCCCCTTCTGCAACTAATATCCCCAGCTTACTTGTCAACCCCAGCCTCCTTATTGGTTGTTGAGTCACATGGCATGCTTCCCCAATGTTCACACAGCCTGGGCTGTTTACTCCACTACGTTCCTGTTGTAGTCATTCCGTTATTCACCACCTCGCAACCTCCGATTCGCCAGTGAGAACATATTCAGCCTGGTATAACCTATCTTTGTATTCTAGTGATTCCAGACCTGTTACTAACTTAGTCGCCCTTCTCTGTACCTGTTCCAATTCATTTATGTCATTTTTAAAGGTGCACTGCCCAGAACTGAACACAATATTCCAAGTGTGGTCTCACCAATGCCTTGTAAAGAAGCACTATCACATTGGCATCCCTTGAATTCATAACCCGTTTAATGCATGCCAGTGTGCAGTTTGCTGCTGCACTTGATAAATTGGGGAATAATGCACACTGCTCATCTATGATGACCCCCCCCCCCCCCCCAAGTCCTTCTCTACAGCAGAATTCCATAAAATAACTCCATATAGCTTGTTCATTTTTGTTCCCTGGGACAGGGCACCCTCCTCTCTCCCCACTCCCCAGGACAGGGCACCCTCCCCACTCCCCAGGACAGGGCACCCTCCCCACTCCCCAGGACAGGGCACCCTCCTCACTCCCCAGGACAGGGCACCCTCCCCACTCCCCAGGACAGGGCACCCTCCCCACTCCCCAGGACAGGGCACCCTCCTCTCTCCCCAGGACAGGGCACCCTCCTCACTCCCCAGGACAGGGCACCCTCCCCACTCCCCAGGACAGGGCACCCTCCCCACTCCCCAGGACAGGGCACCCTCCCCACTCCCCAGGACAGGGCACCCTCCTCTCTCCCCACTCCCCAGGACAGGGCACACTCCCCAGGACAGGGCACCCTCCCCACTCCCCAGGACAGGGCACCCTCCCCACTCCCCAGGACAGGGCACCCTCCTCACTCCCCAGGACAGGGCACCCTCCTCACTCCCCAGGACAGGGCACCCTCCTCACTCCCCAGGACAGGGCACCCTCCTCACTCCCCAGGACAGGGCACCCTCCTCACTCCCCAGGACAGGGCACCCTCCTCACTCCCCAGGACAGGGCACCCTCCCCACTCCCCAGGACAGGGCACCCTCCCCACTCCCCAGGACAGGGCACCCTCCCCACTCCCCAGGACAGGGCACCCTCCCCACTCCCCAGGACAGGGCACCCTCCTCACTCCCCAGGACAGGGCACCCTCCTCACTCCCCAGGACAGGGCACCCTCCTCACTCCCCAGGACAGCGTATGCCATTTACCACCACTCTGTCCCAGATTGTGACACCAGTTTATAATCCAATTACAAATTTTATCTCCTAACATTAAATTACCTAGTTTCATTAATAACCTTTTATGGAGCACAGTGCCAAAACCTTTAGCGAAATCAAGACAGATTAAAATCAGATTTTCCGAGTCCACCCCCTACTGACTTCCTCATAGAAGCTAATTAAATTAGTCTGACATGATCTATTTTTTTTTAAAAAATACATGTTGAGCCTTACTTACCACTTCCTCCTGTTCTAAGAAATTTTGGATACTATATCTTGTTATTCTTTCTATTTTCCCCCACAATAGATGTAAGGCTGACTGGTCTATAATTTTCAGGGTTAGTTTTGCTACCTTTCTTCCATATTGGTACTACGTTAGCTATGCGCCAGTCCCTTAGTACTGTTCCCAAGTTGATTGATTCCTCGAATATCAGATATAATGGTAGTGCTATGACAGAACTCAATTCTTTTAGTATCCTAGGGTGTATTCCGTCCGGGCCAGGAGATATGTTACTATTTAGGTTCTGTAATCTATTGTTGACTATTTCCTCACTCAAACATACAGTTTGGCAGCCGAGCATTTAGGGGGTTATTCTGATTCACTTAGAACGCCACAATTCCGCTATTGGACAAAATCATGAACACTGCAGGTGGGGCAGATGTAACATGTGCAGAGTTAGATTTAGGTGGGGGGTATAATTCAAACGGATATCTATATTTCAGTGTAAAACTAAAGCAGCCAGTATGCACCCTGCACAGAAACAATAAAACACCCAAATCTAACTCTGCACATGTTACATCTGCCCCACCTGCAGTGCACATGGTTTTGTCCATTAGGGAGTGAATCAGAAAAAAACCCTTAATTTGTGGGAGATCTTCTAAAGATTCTTCCCTTGTATATATCAGCAATGCCATACGCCTCCATAGCACGGTACCAATGTATGTATATATATCAGCAATGCCATACGCCTCCATAGCACGGTACCAATGTATGTATATATATCAGCAATGCCATACTCCTCCATAGCACGGTACCAATGTATATATATCAGCAATGCCATACGCCTCCATAGCACGGTACCAATGCAATGCCATGCTCCTCCACAGCACGGTACCACAACCAATGTATATATATCAGCAATGCCATACTCCTCCACAGCACGGTACCACAACCAATGTATATATATCAGCAATGCCATACTCCTCCATAGCGCAGTACCAATGTATATATATCAGCAATGCCATACTCCTCCATAGCACGGTACCAATGCAATGCCATGCTCCTCCACAGCGCGGTACCACTACCAATGTATATATATCAGCAATGCCATACGCCTCCATAGCACGGTACCAATGCAATGCCATGCTCCTCCACAGCGCGGTACCACTACCAATGTATATATAAGCAATGCCATACGCCTCCATAGCACGGTACCAATGCAATGCCATGCTGCTCCACAGCGCGGTACCACTACCAATGTATATATATCAGCAATGCCATACTCCCCCATAGCACGGTACCACTACCAATGTATATATATCAGCAATGCCATACTCCTCCATAGCACGGTACCACTACCAATGTATATATATCAGCAATGCCATACTCCTCCATAGCACGGTACCAATGTATATATATCAGCAATGCCATACTCCTCCATAGCACGGTACCAATGTATATATATCAGCAATGCCATACTCCTCCATAGCACTGTACCAATGTATATATATCAGCAATGCCATGCTCCTCCATAGCACGGTACCAATGTATATATATCAGCAATGCCATACTCCTCCACAGCACGGTACCACAACCAATGTATATATATCAGCAATGCCATACTCCCCCATAGCACGGTACCAATATATATATATCAGCAATGCCATACTCCTCCATAGCACGGTACCACTACCAATGTATATATATCAGCAATGCCATACTCCTCCATAGCACGGTACCACTACCAATGTATATATATCAGCAATGCCATACTCCTCCATAGCACGGTACCAATGTATATATATCAGCAATGCCATACTCCTCCATAGCACAGTACCACTACCAATGTATATATATCAGAAAATGCCATACTCCTCCATAGCACAGTACCAATATATATATATCAGCAATGCCATACTCCTCTACAGCGCGGTACCACAACCAATGTATATATATCAGCAATGCCATACTCCTCCATAGCACGGTACCACTACCAATGTATATATATCAGCAATGCCATACTCCTCCACAGCACGGTACCACTACCAATGTATATATATCAGCAATGCCATACTCCTCCATAGCACGGTACCACTACCAATGTATATATATCAGCAATGCCATACTCCTCCATAGCACGGTACCACTACCAATGTATATATATCAGCAATGCCATACTCCTCCATAGCACGGTACCACTACCAATGTATATATATCAGCAATGCCATACTACTCCATAGCACGGTACCAATGTATATATATCAGCAATGCCATACTCCTCCATAGCACGGTACCACTACCAATGTATATATATCAGCAATGCCATACTCCTCCATAGCACGGTACCACTGTATATATATCAGTAATGCCATACTCCTCCATAGCACGGTACCAATGTATATATATATCAGCAATGCCATACTCCTCCATAGCACGTTACCAATGTATATATATCAGCAATGCCATACTCCTCCACAGCACGGTACCACTACCAATGTATATATATCAGCAATGCCATACTCCTCCATAGCACGGTACCACTACCAATGTATATATATATCAGTAATGCCATACTCCTCCACAGCACGGTACCAATGTATATATATCAGCAATGCCATACTCCCCCATAGCACGGTACCAATGTATATATATCAGCAATGCCATACTCCTCCATAGCACTGTACCACTACCAATGTATATATATCAGCAATGCCATACTATCCATAGCACGGTACCACTACCAATGTATATATATCAGCAATGCCATACTCCCCCATAGCACGGTACCACTACCACTGTATATATATCAGCAATGCCATACTCCTCCATAGCACGGTACCAATACCAATGTATACATATCAGCAATGCCATACTCCTCCATAGCACAGTACCACTACCAATGTGTATATATCAGCAATGCCATACTCCTCCATAGCACGGTACCACTACCAATGTATATATCTCAGCAATGCCATTCTCCTCCATAGCACGGTACCAATGTATATATATCAGCACTGCCATACTCCTCCATAGCACGGTACCAATGTATATATATCAGCACTGCCATACTCCTCCACAGCACGGTACCAATGTATATATATCAGCAATGCCATACTCCTCCATAGCACGGTACCAATGTATATATATCAGCAATGCCATACTCCTCCATAGCACGGTACCACTACCAATGTATATATATCAGCAATGCCATACTCCTCCACAGCACGGTACCACCACCAATGTATATATATCAGCAATACCATACTCCTCCATAGCACGGTACCAATGTATATATATCAGCAATGCCATACTCCCCCATAGCACGGTACCACTACCAATGTATATATATCAGCAATGCCATACTCCTCCATAGCACGGTACCAATGTATATATATCAGCAATGCCATACTCCTCCATAGCACGGTACCAATGTATATATATCAGCAATGCCATACTCCTTCATAGCACGATACCAATGTATATATATCAGCAATGCCATACTCCCCCATAGCACGGTACCACTACCAATGTATATATATCAGCAATGCCATACTTCTCCATAGCACTGTACCACTACCAATGTATATATATCAGCAATGCCATACTATCCATAGCACGGTACCACTACCAATGTATATATATCAGCAATGCCATACTCCCCCATAGCACGGTACCACTACCACTGTATATATATCAGCAATGCCATACTCCTCCATAGCACGGTACCACTACCAATGTATACATATCAGCAATGCCATACTCCTCCATAGCACAGTACCACTACCAATGTATATATATCAGCAATGCCATACTCCCCCATAGCACGGTACCAATGTATATATATCAGCAATGCCATACTCCTCCATAGCACGGTACCACTACCAATGTATATATCTCAGCAATGCCATTCTCCTCCATAGCACGGTACCAATGTATATATATCAGCACTGCCATACTCCTCCATAGCACGGTACCAATGTATATATATCAGCACTGCCATACTCCTCCACAGCACGGTACCACTACCAATGTATATGTGATGTCGGTGGCCGGTACCTGAAACTCCGGACTCCTCTTCTGTCACTGGTCTGCTGGGTCTTGCCGACTTCACTCGCCTGCAGTTCGGAGGGTGGAGGGACAAGGCTTCACGGGGGAAAACAATACCTCAAAACAACCCCACAAACCGGTCAGCACACGTTGGGTCGGTGATCAGAATGATTTATTTAGACTGCTACGGAATGCAAGATCACCGTTAGGACAAAAAGAGTTGTTCATATAATAACAATTCAACCGACAATCAATAACAGGTACACAACCTGTACACTGGAAAATACTAAGTATTACAGTAGCAATATAAAATGTCCTGCAATAGAAATATTGTGCGCGATGGGGCCCGCTGTAATACCCGTAGGCCACAAGTCGCATAATATACAACTTCAACAATACCGCTGTCAACCTATTCACAGCAGAGAGTAAGGGTCACACATCAAAAGGATTTGCAACTACACTTCTAAAACACTGTAAGGCTACACAGTTAGTACAAACACTAGTAAAAGGTCCATAAATCAAAAGAACACTGAGTCCCTGAGTTTTGGCACTAAGCCAACGAATACAACTGTCACATAGATAATCACTGGTTCAATGCGGCAGTGAACTGGCAAACACCACCCAATCCGGGGGTTTTAGGCTGCAAGGCAAAGGCAGGCTGTTCTGAATTGGTCCCCAATAGGTAGGGCGCAAGTGATACAGTGAAAGGCAGGGGATTTCAGCTGGGCTAGAGGCCTGCTTTCCTTAATGGCCCCTTTTTGTTTCCCTTCTTGTACTGTTCCCAGCCGGGTACGGTTAAGGGCGGCAATTACTATTGAAAGGCCAAGTGTGACAGGCTGGCCGGATATTTGGCGCCAAAGAGGGTAGTGGCGCTGGGCTGATAGGCTGGCTGAGTGGTTGGTGCCCAGGAGGATGATGGCGCTGGGGCTGGCCAACTGGCTGTACACTTGGTGGTAGTGGGGCACTGCACTGGGGCTGGTGGCCTGGCTTAGCGAGTACCTGGTGACCTGGTGCAGTTGCAGGCTCCTGCCCGTCACGAACAGGGACTCGGCACTCTCCACCGCTGGTGTCCCTGCAGGATCTCGTCCTCTTCACCGGGGGCACTAGTGGGGGCGCTGCAGGCGCGGCGTTGCCCCACTCAGTGACTCCGCCGGCTCTCCGATCTCTGCGACGGCGTGGCGGGCTGCCTCCGGGTCTTCTCCTCTGGCGTGCCGCCCGGCGTCCCTGCTACCCGGCGGTGATGTCACTCCTCCGCGCCCGGGTGTCAGCCGCCTCACGATCCTTCTTCTCAGCTGCGGCAGCGCGCTTCCCCTTCTCCGGCTCCGTCACGCTCTCCGGTCTCTCCTCAGACGCCGTCCCCTCCTTCTTCCTCCGCATGCAGGGCGTTACCTCTCTTCCTTCGCGCCACCAGCCCTCTCCTTCCCTCTCAGTTCCCGCTCCGTTCCATGAGCAGGATTGGTTACCTGACAACCCCGTCCTCGAATGGCCGCCCGCCATGTTGGTTGAGGGCACCACTGCCCACCAATGTTAAACAAAACAAACAAAACCCCTGGCGGGGCTCCAAAACGGGGCATTCACAAATTCTGGGATGCCACATGCCTCCCTGCTAGAAAAATGCCAGTCCGCAGGCATTATATCGGGGGTGGCAGTAGTCCAGTTTCAGTCTTTTGGTACAAGACAAGACATTTAAGGCCTGGGCATTTTTGCATAAATAATACCCGTATATTCTGGTGAGGAGAGGTTAAGGAACAATTTACAATCATACAATAGCATCGAAGGGAAGTGCTTTTACATTCTATACCTCAAGGGTAGGATACCCTTGGTTGTACGCTCCGACCTGCGTGGCTGCACCACCGGTGGACGGGACTCAGGGGAATCGTGACCGGACACTGACGGGGATTCCTCCGCCACAGGAGTGGGGGATACCCCTGGAAAGAAGGGTGCTGGGGCACTCATGAAGACTAACATATCGGTGGGGCTGTCCCAAGGCATGCCCCCCCAGGTCCCCTGCCCCTCCACCTCAGGCGAGACTCTCGATTCCGCTGGGACTTCGGCAGTGCAAAGCTTGAGCTGGTCCCTTGCCACCACGCTGATGGGTCCTTCAGGGGTCTTCTGGATCTCGTAGGTGTATCGGTCACCCGCGGGCGTTCTGACGACGGTGTACGGTTCGTTCTCCCACATGGCGTCGAGTTTACTCGAGCGGTGATTCCGTTTCTTCCATACGGAATCTCCTACTTTCAGGGGTTCGGGCCGGTTGTTAGCGTTGTAGTCCCTTCCTTGCCGGCGCTGGGCACTTCCCATCCGCTGAGTAACGACTCCTCTAGCAGCGTCAATCCTCTGCTGATGCTCACGGACCCAGTCGGTCTGGGGTCGGATTGGTGGGCCTTCTATCGGGGCCAGTTCCAGGTCTTGCGGCAGCTTGCCCTTGCGGCCGAACATTAAGTAGTAGGGGGTGAAGCCGGTGGAACAGTGTTCGGCGTTATTGTAGAGATACGCCAGTTCGGGGAGTAGGGTCGGCCACTTATTCCGATCTTCGGCGGACAGACTGCGGAGCATGCCGATGATGGTCTGGTTAGCCCGTTCGCAGAGCCCGTTCCCCTGAGGGTGGTAAGCCGTGGTCCGAATTTTTCGGCAGCCGTAGTAGGCGCATAGTTCGTGGAAGAGTTGGGACTCGAAGGCGGGCCCCTGGTCCGTGAGGATGCAGTCGGGGTAGCCATAGGGTCGGGCGAAATGCTTGAGGAATTGTTCCGCGGTGGTCTTGGCAGTGAGGTCACGAACTGCCACGACCACCAAGAACTTGCTGTAGTGGTCGGTAATGGTCAAGGCGTATTGATGGCCGCTGGAGCTGGGTTCGAGCTTGACGTGGTCGAGAGCCACGATCTGCAACGGTTGCTGGGTTGTGATGGAATGCAAGGGGTCCCTCTGGGACGCGTCAGGGGCCCTCTTTAAACTGCAGGGGACGCAGTCTCGGCACCACCTTTCGACGTCCTCTCGCATACCCACCCAGAAGTATCGGGTGCGCAGTATGGCCTCAGTCTTCTGCACCCCGAAATGGCCGGACTTGTCGTGGTATGCGGTCAAGAGCACTGGGGCCTGTCTTCGGGGGACAACCACTTAAACAGCGGGGTGGTGCGTGCCGGGGTCTACACTGTCCCGAATCAGGATACCCTCTTCTTCGCGAAACCTGTCGCGGTGTCTCAGCAGTTTCACGAGCTCAGGGTCGGCGTCTTTGCGTTGGTGCCTGTCTAGCTGACGGCGTTGGCGCAGCAGCACCAGGAGCTCTCTCAATACTGGGTCTTGGCGCTGAACCTTCCTCCAGTCGATTGTCGGGGTGTCTAGTAGTCCACCTTGCTGGAGGCGTGGCTCTGTGGCGGACAGTGGGTCTGAGGCGACCACATTCCTTGCCTTGCACACCCTGAATGAGGGCATCTCCACTTCTTCGCTCGGGTCCCCTTCTTCTTCGGGGGCGTCAGTTACAGGCAATCTGGAGAGGGCGTCAGCATTAGCGTTGGCCTTGCCGCTGCGGTAATTTGTCGTGTACCTATAGTTAGCGAGGCGCGACATCCACCGCTGTTCCAAGGCTCCAAGTTTGGCGTTTTGCAAATGGACTAGCGGGTTGTTGTCAGTCATGACCACAAACGGGGTGGCGGCGAGGTAGTGCTTGAATTTTTCCGTCACGGCCCACACCAGGGCAAGCATCTCTAGCTTGAAAGCACTATAATTCTCACAGTTCCTTTCGGTCTTGCGAAGGCCTCTGCTGGCATATGCTATTACACGTTCGCGCCCATTCTGGGTCTGTGAGAGTACCGCACCGAGCCCGCGGTTGCTGGCATCTGTGTAGAGCTGAAACGGCTTGTCGTAATCTGGGTAGGCCAATAATGGGGCGTCTATCAGGGATTTTTTTAGTTGGTCGAAAGCCTGCTGTTGGTCTTCTCCCCAGGCGACGGAGGCCGACCCCCTCCGTTCATGGCCCGACTGGCCTCTCAACAACTCATGCAGGGGGGATGCTACCTTGGCAAAATTCTCAATGAACCTTCGGTAGTACCCCACAAAGCCCAGGTAACTGCGGACCTCTCTGACGGTCTTGGGCGCTGGCCAGTCCTTGACGACAGTGATTTTCTCGGGATCGGGCATCACACCTTCTGCACTAACAACGTGTCCGAGGTACTGCACTCTGGGCTTTAGCAGGTGACATTTGCTGGGCTTCAGCTTCAAACCGCTTTGTATCAGTCGTTTGAAGACCTCGTCCAGGTGCCGCAGGTGGTCGTCATAGTTCTTTGAGAAAATTATCACGTCGTCTAGGTAGAGGAGCACCATCTCGAAGTTATGCTGCCCAAGGCAGTGCTCCATCACGCGCTGGAACGTGGCGGGGGCGTTACAGAGTCCGAAGGGCATCCTGTCGAATTCGAACAGGCCCATTGGCGTCGTGAAGGCCGTCTTCTCTCTGTCTTCTGGGGCCATCTGGACCTGCCAGTACCCGCTGGTCAGGTCAAGGGTCGAGAAGTATTCCGCCGTTTTCAGGGCTGTGAGTGATTCCTCGATCCTAGGGAGCGGGTAGGCGTCCTTGTGTGTTACGGCGTTCAGTTTGCGGTAATCCACGCAGAAGCGTAGACTACCGTCCTTCTTTTTGACGATCACAAGGGGGGCCGCCCAGGGGCTATGGCTTTCTTTGATAACACCAGCCTCCTTCATTTCTGTGATCATATTCCGGACAGGCTGGTACATGGCCGGTGGGAGGGGTCGGTGCCTTTCCTTGACCGGGGGAGCCGACCCTGTCGGGATATGGTGGTATACTTTCTCGGCTTTGCCGAAGTCACTCGGGTGTTGGCTGAACGCGGCAGCATTCCGTTCTACAACACGGAGGACCCCCTCTTTCTTTTCGGCCGGAGTGTCCCCATCTCCGATCTGTATGGCTGCGTGCCAGGGGGGTTCACTGTCATCCCTCTCTCCTTCCATCACCCCTTGTTGGGCCGCCGTGGCGCTTTGCCCCAAGATGTCCTGGAAGTCCACCCAGCTAATCCTGGCCACCTGACAGTATTTGTGCAGTTTGATTGCGTATGGGTGTGGATTCAGCAGCCTCACCGGTACTCTCCCTTGAACCACTTTCGCCAAGGTTCTGGCAACTGCGAATGGCTGTCGACCATCTGGATCGCAGGATTCGACTAGGGCTTCATAGTCCCTGCCTCCCGGGCCCGTCCTGGCCTTGCACCAGACGACTTGCTCTGAGTTTGATCGCAGGAGAATCGGGCGGCGGTCTGCGATTCGGGCCTTCCCCACTTCTCCTTGTTCGTTGATGAACTTCTGCTGACCCGTGATCAGTCGCACTGTTTGCTGCAACGCCTTCCTCTCTTGGGGGGGGGGGCTGTTCTCATTTCCCACCGTAATGCTTCTACTACTTCATCCGGGCAATTTCTAAGCACGTTCATACCCAGTATTACCGGCGGTAGGTATTCGTTGGAGTTAGTGGTGACTAGGAACCCCTGTTGGCCCAGGGTGGCTTTTCCCACTTGTACGTCAGTTTCCCAATATCCTTGGAAAGTGATGGGCTGGCCGTTGCTGGCTAGTAGGTGTAACCAGGTTGCGGGAGGAGACACGATGTCTTTCTGTGTCCAGTGCTGTAGGAAGTCCGCGATCCTAATGGTGGACACCTGTGACCCTGTGTCCAACAGGGCTGTCAGCTGTACCCCGTTCACCCTGATGCTCAGGTGGGGGCATTCCCCGACGTACCGGGGCCACCATTCTGCTGGTGGTGCCGGACCGGTTAGTGAATCTCCTCCCGAGGGTCGGTCCCTTGCCTCGGGGTCCCCTCGTTTAAAGTCGTTTCTGGGCAATTTCTCTCGATGTGTCCGCTCAGCCGGCACCTCCGGCAGATTGGTCGCCCCTGCTGGTCGAATTGATCGGATGGTCTTCGGCCGGACTCGCGGGTGACTTCCCATCTTGGGCGATTCCTCGGGCCACGGTCCTGCCGCCATTCCCCTTGTCGACTTCTGCCTTGGTTTCTGTCTAAGTCTTCTAGTTTCTGCGACATGCGCGTCATATTATTCGTTAGTTCAGACATCTGGCGAGTCAGCACATCGAGCGGGCTTGGCTCCGCGGGGGCTTGTGCCTGTTGGGTAACGGCCCTGTTTGGGTATAGAGTGTCCGTGATTTGCCCCTTTGGGGCCTGGTAGCAGATTTCTCCTTCCGCCGACTCCTCATCTTCATCCCGGCCACTCTGGTTCATGCCCAGGATCTGCAGGGCGGTCTCTTTAAATTTGGCGAAGGAGCTGTCAGGTTGTTGCCGCCTCCACATACGTAATTGTGACTTGACTGCCTCCTCTCTCGCTCCTTCGATGAAGAGGTTGGTCAATGTTTCATCTACCAGTTCTTTCGGTGTCTTTTCCCTCAGCTGTATGGCCTTCATGGCTTCCTGCAAGCTTAGCGCGTATTCCCGCAGAGGCTCGTTCGGTCGCTGCTTTCTTGAATACAGGCGGCTCTTCAAATCGGCTATCGTCTTTGATTCAAAGATCTCCCGCAGTTTTTCAAAGATTTGTTCTGCCGTTTCTTTTTCGTTGGCCTCCCACGTCCTTACTTCCCGTAGCGCTGGGCCTCTCAGTTGCCCCACCAATATTTCTACCGCTTGTTTGTTGCCGAGCCGGTACAGCTGCGTCATGGAAAGTATCCGGTTTTTGAATTCCTTCAGCGTGTGCGTCCCTGGGGTGTTGTTTCCCGAGTACGTCGGTACCCAGGGTGCGCCAAAGTAGTATGGCATGGTGATTGGTGCCGCTGGGTTCCCTTCCCCAGGTGATGCAGGGAGTCGTCTCCTCCTTCTGGTTGATGTGGGCGCCTCCGATTGGTCCGAGTCCGACATCATTGAATCCTGTTCGCGGACGCCAAGTGTGATGTCGGTGGCCGGTACCTGAAACTCCGGACTCCTCTTCTGTCACTGCTCTGCTGGGTCTTGCCGACTTCACTCGCCTGCAGTTCGGAGGGTGGAGGGACAAGGCTTCACGGGGGAAAACAATACCTCAAAACAACCCCACAAACCGGTCAGCACACGTTGGGTCGGTGATCAGAATGATTTATTTAGACTGCTACGGAATGCAAGATCACCGTTAGGACAAAAAGAGTTGTTCATATAATAACAATTCAACCGACAATCAATAACAGGTACACAACCTGTACACTGGAAAATACTAAGTATTACAGTAGCAATATAAAATGTCCTGCAATAGAAATATTGTGCGCGATGGGGCCCGCTGTAATACCCGTAGGCCACAAGTCGCATAATATACAACTTCAACAATACCGTTGTCAACCTATTCACAGCAGAGAGTAAGGGTCACACATCAAAAGGATTTGCAACTACACTTCTAAAACACTGTAAGGCTACACAGTTAGTACAAACACTAGTAAAAGGTCCATAAAACAAAAGAACACTGAGTCCCTGAGTTTTGGCACTAAGCCAACGAATACAACTGTCACATAGATAATCACTGGTTCAATGCGGCAGTGAACTGGCAAACACCACCCAATCCGGGGGTTTTAGGCTGCAAGGCAAAGGCAGGCTGTTCTGAATTGGTCCCCAATAGTTAGGGCACAAGTGATACAGTGAAAGGCAGGGGATTTCAGCTGGGCTAGAGGCCTGCTTTCCTTAATGGCCCCTTTTTGTTTCCCTTCTTGTACTGTTCCCAGCCGGGTACGGTTAAGGGCGGCAATTACTATTGAAAGGCCAAGTGTGACAGGCTGGCCGGATATTTGGCGCCAAAGAGGGTAGTGGCGCTGGGCTGATAGGCTGGCTGAGTGGTTGGTGCCCAGGAGGATGATGGCGCTGGGGCTGGCCAACTGGCTGTACACTTGGTGGTAGTGGGGCACTGCACTGGGGCTGGTGGCCTGACTTAGCGAGTACCTGGTGACCTGGTGCAGTTGCAGGCTCCTGCCCGTCACGAACAGGGACTCGGCACTCTCCACCGCTGGTGTCCCTGCAGGATCTCGTCCTCTTCACCGGGGGCACTAGTGGGGGCGCTGCAGGCGCGGCGTTGCCCCACTCAGTGACTCCGCCGGCTCTCCGATCTCTGCGACGGCGTGGCGGGCTGCCTCCGGGTCTTTTCCTCTGGCGTGCCGCCCGGCGTCTCTGCTACCCGGCGGTGATGTCACTCCTCTGCGCCCGGGTGTCAGCCGCCTCATGATCCTTCTTCTCAGCTGCGGCAGCGCGCTTCCCCTTCTCCGGCTCCGTCACTCTCTCCTCAGACGCCGTCCCCTCCTTCTTCCTCCGCATGCAGGGCGTTACCTCTCTTCCTTCGCGCCACCAGCCCTCTCCTCCCCTCTCAGTTCCCGCTCCGTTCCATGAGCAGGATTGGTTACCTGACAACCCCGTCCTCGAATGGCCGCCCGCCATGTTGGTTGAGGGCACCACTGCCCACCAATGTTAAACAAAACAAACAAAACCCCTGGCGGGGCTCCAAAACGGGGCATTCCCAAATTCTGGGATGCCACATATATATATCAGCAATGCCATACTCCTCCACAGCACGGTACCACTACCAATGTATATATATCAGCAATGCCATACTCCCCCATAGCATGGTACCAATGTGTATTTATCAGCACTGCCATACTCCTCCATAGCACGGTACCAATGTATATATATCAGCAATGCCATACTCCTCCATAGCACGATACCAATGTATATATATCAGCAATGCCATACTCCTCCATAGCACTGTACCAATGTATATATATCAGCAATGCCATACTCCTCCATAGCACGGTACCAATGTGTATATATCAGCACTGCCATACTCCTCCACAGCACGGTACCACTACCAATGTATATATATCAGCAATGCCAGTCTCCTCCATAGCACGGTACCAATGTATATATATCAGCACTGCCATACTCCTCCACAGCACGGTACCACTACCAATGTATATATATCAGCAATGCCATACTCCTCCATAGCACGGTACCAATGTATATATATCAGCAATGCCATACTCCTCCATAGCACGGTACCACTACCAATGTGTATACATCAGCAATGCCATACTCCTCCACAGCACGGTACCAATGTATATATATCAGCAATGCCATACTCCTCCATAGCACGATACCAATGTATATATATCAGCAATGCCATACTCCTCCATAGCACTGTACCAATGTATATATATCAGAAATGCCATACTCCTCCATAGCACGGTACCAATGTATATATATCAGCAATGCCATACTCCTCCATAGCACGGTACCAATGTGTATATATCAGCAATGCCATACTCCTCCATAGCACGATACCAATGTATATATATCAGCAATGCCATACTCCTCCATAGCACTGTACCAATGTATATATATCAGCAATGCCATACTCCTCCATAGCACGGTACCAATGTGTATATATCAGCACTGCCATACTCCTCCACAGCACGGTACCACTACCAATGTATATATATCAGCAATGCCATACTCCTCCATAGCACGGTACCACTACCAATGTGTATATATATCGGCAATGCCATACTCCTCCACAGCACGATACCACTACCAATATATATATATATCAGCAATGCCATACTCCTCCATAGCACGGTACCAATGTATATATATCAGCAATGCCATACTCCCCCATAGCACGGTACCAATGTATATATATCAGCACTGCCATTCTCCTCCATAGCACGGTACCAATGTATATATATCAGCACTGCCATACTCCTCCATAGCACGGTACCAATGTATATATATATATCAGCAATGCCATACTCCTTCATAGCACGGTACCACTACCACTGTATATATATCAGCAATGCCATACTCCTCCATAGCACGTTACCAATGTATATATATCAGCAATGCCATACTCCTCCATAGCACGGTACCACTACCAATGTGTATATATATCAGCAATGCCATACTCCTCCATAGCACGGTACCACTACCAATGTGTATATATATCAGCAATGCCATACTCCTCCATAGCACGGTACCAATGTATATATATCAGCAATGCCATACTCCTCCATAGCACGGTACCAATGTATATATATGCAATGCCATACTCCTCCATAGCACGGTACCAATGTATATATATCAGCAATGCCATACTCCTCCATAGCACGGTACCAATGTATATATATCAGTAATGCCATACTCCTCCATAGCACGGTACCAATGTATATATATATCAGCAATGCCATACTCCTCCATAGCACGGTACCAATGTATATATATCAGCAATGCCATACTCCTCCATAGCACGGTACCAATGTATATATATATCAGCAATGCCATACTCCTCCATAGCACGGTACCAATGTATATATATCAGTAATGCCATACTCCTCCATAGCACGGTACCAATGTATATATATCAGCACTGCCATACTCCTCCATAGCACGGTACCAATGTATATATATCAGCAATGTCACACTCCTCCACAGCACGGTACCACTACCAATGTATATATATATCAGCAATGCCATACTCCTTCATAGCACGGTACCACTACCACTGTATATATATCAGCAATGCCATACTCCTCCATAGCACGGTACCACTACCAATGTGTATATATATCAGCAATGCCATACTCCTCCATAGCACGGTACCAATGTATATATATCAGCAATGCCATACTCCCCCATAGCACGGTACCAATGTATATATATCAGCAATGCCATTCTCCTCCATAGCACGGTTCCAATGTATATATATCAGCACTGCCATACTCCTCCACAGCACGGTACCACTACCAATGTATATATATCAGCAATGCCATACTCCTCCATAGCACGGTACCACTACCAATGTGTATATATATCAGCAATGCCATACTCCTCCATAGCACGGTACCAATGTATATATATCAGCAATGCCATACTCCTCCATAGCACGGTACCACTACCAATGTATATATATCAGCAATGCCATACTCCTCCATAGCACGTTACCACTACCAATGTATATATATATCAGCAATGCCATACTCCTCCATAGCACGGTACCACTACCAATATATATATATATCAGCAATGCCATACTCCTCCATAGCACGGTACCACTACCAATGTATATATATCAGCAATGCCATACTCCTCCACAGCACGGTACCACTACCAATGTATATATATCAGCAATGCCATACTCCTCCATAGCACGGTACCAATGTATATATATCAGCAATGCCATACGCCTCCATAGCACGGTACCAATGTATATATATCAGCAATGCCATACTCCTCCATAGCACGGTACCACTACCAATGTATATATATCAGCAATGCCATACTCCTCCATAGCACGATACCACTACCAATGTACATATCAGCAATGCCATACTCCTCCATAGCACGATACCACTGTATATATATCAGCAATGCCATACTCCTCCATAGCACGGTACCACTACCAATGTATATATATCAGCAATGCCATACTTCTCCATAGCACGATACCACTACCAATGTACATATCAGCAATGCCATACTCCTCCATAGCACGATACCACTGTATATATATCAGCAATGCCATACTCCTCCATAGCACGGTACCAATGTATATATATCAGCAATGCCATACTCCTCCATAGCACGATACCACTGTATATATATCAGCAATGCCATACTCCTCCATAGCGCTGTACCAATGTATATATATCAGCAATGCCATACTCCTCCATAGCACGGTACCACTACCAATGTATATATATCAGCAATGCCATACTCCTCCATAGCACGGTACCACTACCAATGTATATATACCAGCAATGCCATACTCCTCCATAGCACGGTACCACTACCAATGTATATATATCAGAAATGCCATACTCCTCCATAGCACGGTACCAATGTATATATATCAGCAATGCCATACTCCTCCATAGCACGGTACCAATGTATATATATCAGCACTGCCATACTCCTCCATAGCACTGTACCAATGTATATATATCAGCAATGCCATACTCCTCCATAGCACTGTACCAATGTATATATATCAGCAATGCCATACTCCTCCATAGCACGGTACCACTACCAATGTATATATATCAGCAATGCCATACTCCTCCACAGCACGGTACCAATGTATATATATCAGCAATGCCATACTCCTCCATAGCACGGTACCACTACCAATGTATATATATCAGCAATGCCATACTCCGCCATAGCACGGTACCAATGTATATATATCAGCAATGCCATACTCCCCCATAGCACTGTACCAATGTATATATATCAGCAATGCCATACTCCCCCATAGCACGGTACCACTACCAATGTATATATATCAGCAATGCCATACTCCTCCATAGCACGGTACCACTGTATATATATCAGCAATGCCATACTCCTCCATAGCACAGTACCAATGTGTATATATCAGCAATGCCATACTCCCCCATAGCACTGTACCAATGTATATATATCAGCAATGCCATACTCCCCCATAGCACGGTACCAATGTATATATATCAGCAATGCCATACTCCTCCATAGCACGGTACCACTGTATATATATATCAGCAATGCCATACTCCTCCATAGCACGGTACCAATGTATATATATCAGCACTGCCATACTCCTCCATAGCACGGTACCACTACCAATGTATATATATCAGCAATGCCATACTCCTCCATAGCACGGTACCAATGTATATATATCAGCAATGCCATACTCCTCCATAGCACGGTACCACTACCAATGTATATATATCAGCAATGCCATACTCCTCCATAGCACGGTACCACTACCAATGTGTATATCAGCAATGCCATACTCCTCCATAGCACGGTACCACTACCAATGTATATATATCAGCAATGCCATACTCCCCCATAGCACGGTACCACTACCAATGTATATATATCAGCAATGCCATACTCCTCCATAGCACGGTACCAATGTATATATATCAGCAATGCCATACTCCTCCATAGCACGGTACCAATGTATATATATCAGCACTGCCATACTCCTCCATAGCACGGTACCACTACCAATGTATATATATCAGCAATGCCATACTCCTCCATAGCACGGTACCAATGTATATATATCAGCAATGCCATACTCCTCCATAGCGCTGTACCAATGTATATATATCAGCAATGCCATACTCCTCCATAGCACGGTACCACTACCAATGTATATATATCAGCAATGCCATACTCCTCCATAGCACGGTACCACTACCAATGTATATATACCAGCAATGCCATACTCCTCCATAGCACGGTACCACTACCAATGTATATATATCAGAAATGCCATACTCCTCCATAGCACGGTACCAATGTATATATATCAGCAATGCCATACTCCTCCATAGCACGGTACCAATGTATATATATCAGCACTGCCATACTCCTCCATAGCACTGTACCAATGTATATATATCAGCAATGCCATACTCCTCCATAGCACTGTACCAATGTATATATATCAGCAATGCCATACTCCTCCATAGCACGGTACCAATGTATATATATCAGCACTGCCATAATCCTCCATAGCACGGTACCACTACCAATGTATATATATCAGCAATGCCATACTCCTCCACAGCACGGTACCAATGTATATATATCAGCAATGCCATACTCCCCCATAGCACGGTACCACTACCAATGTATATATATCAGCAATGCCATACTCCTCCATAGCACGGTACCACTACCAATGTATATATATCAGCAATGCCATACTCCTCCATAGCACGGTACCAATGTATATATATCAGCAATGCCATACTCCTCCATAGCACGGTACCAATGTATATATATCAGCAATGCCATACTCCTCCATAGCACGGTACCAATGTATATATATCAGCAATGCCATACTCCTCCATAGCACGGTACCAATGTATATATATCAGCAATGCCATACTCCTCCATAGCACGGTACCAATGTATATATATCAGCAATGCCATACTCCTCCATAGCACTGTACCACTACCAATGTATATATATCAGCAATGCCATACTCCCCCATAGCACGGTACCACTACCAATGTATATATATCAGCAATGCCATACTCCTCCACAGCACGGTACCAATGTATATATATCAGCAATGCCATACTCCCCCATAGCACGGTACCACTACCAATGTATATATATCAGCAATGCCATACTCCTCCATAGCACGGTACCAATGTATATATATCAGCAATGCCATACTCCTCCATAGCACAGTACCAATGTGTATATATCAGCAATGCCATACTCCCCCATAGCACTGTACCAATGTATATATATCAGCAATGCCATACTCCCCCATAGCACGGTACCACTACCAATGTATATATATCAGCAATGCCATACTCCTCCATAGCACGGTACCAATGTATATATATCAGCAATGCCATACTCCTCCATAGCACGGTACCACTACCACTGTATATATATCAGCAATGCCATACTCCTCCATAGCACGGTACCACTACCAATGTATATATATCAGCAATGCCATACTCCGCCATAGCACGGTACCAATGTATATATATCAGCAATGCCATACTCCCCCATAGCACTGTACCAATGTATATATATCAGCAATGCCATACTCCTCCATAGCACGGTACCAATGTATATATATCAGCAATGCCATACTCCCCCATAGCACGGTACCACTACCACTGTATATATATCAGCAATGCCATACTCCTCCATAGCACAGTACCAATGTGTATATATCAGCAATGCCATACTCCCCCATAGCACTGTACCAATGTATATATATCAGCAATGCCATACTCCCCCATAGCACGGTACCAATGTATATATATCAGCAATGCCATACTCCTCCATAGCACGGTACCACTGTATATATATCAGCAATGCCATACTCCTCCATAGCACGGTACCAATGTATATATATCAGCACTGCCATACTCCTCCATAGCACGGTACCACTACCAATGTATATATATCAGCAATGCCATACTCCTCCATAGCACGGTACCAATGTATATATATCAGCAATGCCATACTCCTCCATAGCACGGTACCAATGTATATATATCAGCAATGCCATACTCCTCCATAGCACGGTACCACTACCAATGTATATATATCAGCAATGCCATACTCCTCCATAGCACGGTACCACTACCAATGTGTATATCAGCAATGCCATACTCCCCATAGCACGGTACCACTACCAATGTATATATATCAGCAATGCCATACTCCTCCATAGCACGGTACCAATGTATATATATCAGCAATGCCATACTCCTCCATAGCACGGTACCAATGTATATATATCAGCACTGCCATACTCCTCCATAGCACGGTACCACTACCAATGTATATATATCAGCAATGCCATACTCCTCCATAGCACGGTACCAATGTATATATATCAGCAATGCCATACTCCTCCATAGCACGGTACCAATGTATATATATCAGCAATGCCATACTCCTCCATAGCACGGTACCACTACCAATGTATATATATCAGCAATGCCATACTCCTCCATAGCACGGTACCACTACCAATGTGTATATCAGCAATGCCATACTCCCCATAGCACGGTACCACTACCAATGTATATATATCAGCAATGCCATACTCCTCCATAGCACGGTACCAATGTATATATATCAGCAATGCCATACTCCTCCATAGCACTGTACCAATGTATATATATCAGCAATGCCATACTCCTCCATAGCGCGGTACCACTACCAATGTATATATATCAGCAATGCCATACTCCTCCATAGCACGGTACCACTACCAATGTGTATATCAGCAATGCCATACTCCTCCATAGCACGGTACCACTACCAATGTATATATATCAGCAATGCCATACTCCTCCATAGCACTGTACCAATGTATATATATCAGCAATGCCATACTCCTCCATAGCACGGTACCAATGTATATATATCAGCAATGCCATACTCCTCCATAGCACGGTACCAATGTATATATATCAGCAATGCCATACTCCTCCATAGCACGGTACCAATGTATATATATCAGCAATGCCATACTCCTCCATAGCACGGTACCAATGTATATATATCAGCAATGCCATACTCCTCCATAGCACGGTACCACTACCAATGTATATATGTCAGCAATGCCATACTCCTCCATAGCACGTTACCAATGTGTATATCAGTAATGCCATACTCCTCCATAGCACGGTACCAATGTATATATATCAGCAATGCCATACTCCTCCATAGCACGGTACCAATGTGTATATATATCGGCAATGCCATACTCCTCCATAGCACGGTACCAATGTATATATATCAGCAATGCCATACTCCTCCATAGCACGGTACCAATGTATATATATCAGCAATGCCATACTCCTCCATAGCACGGTACCACTACCAATGTATATATATCAGCAATGCCATACTCCTCCATAGCACGGTACCACTACCAATGTATATATATCAGCAATGCCATACTCCTCCATAGCACGGTACCAATGTATATATATCAGCAATGCCATACTCCTCCATAGCACGGTACCAATGTGGATATATATCGGAAATACCATAATCCTCCATAGCACGGTACCAATGTGTATATATATCGGCAATGCCATACTCCTCCATAGCACGGTACCAATGTATATATATCAGCAATGCCATACTCCTCCATAGCACGGTACCAATGTATATATATCAGTAATGCCATACTCCTCCATAGCACGGTACCAATGTATATATATCAGCAATGTCACACTCCTCCACAGCGCGGTACCAATGTATATATATCAGCAATGCCATACTCCTCCATAGCACGGTACCAATGTGTATATATATCGGCAATGCCATACTCCTCCATAGCACGGTACCAATGTATATATATCAGCAATGCCATACTCCTCCATAGCACGGTACCACTACCAATGTATATATATATCAGCAATGCCATACTCCTTCATAGCACGGTACCACTACCACTGTATATATATCAGCAATGCCATACTCCTCCATAGCACGGTACCACTACCAATGTGTATATATATCAGCAATGCCATACTCCTCCATAGCACGGTACCAATGTATATATATCAGCAATGCCATACTCCCCCATAGCACGGTACCAATGTATATATATCAGCAATGCCATTCTCCTCCATAGCACGGTACCAATGTATATATATCAGCAATGCCATACTCCCCCATAGCACGGTACCACTACCAATGTATATATATCAGCAATGCCATACTCCTCCATAGCACGGTACCACTACCAATGTGTATATCAGCAATGCCATACTCCCCCATAGCACGGTACCACTACCACTGTATATATATCAGCAATGCCATACTCCCCCATAGCACGGTACCACTACCAATGTATATATATACCAGCAATGCCATACTCCTCCATAGCACGGTACCACTACCAATGTATATATATCAGCAATGCCATACTCCCCCATAGCACGGTACCACTACCAATGTATATATACCAGCAATGCCATACTCCTCCATAGCACGGTACCAATGTATATATACCAGCAATGCCATACTCCTCCATAGCACAGTACCAATGTATATATATCAGCAATGCCATACTCCTCCATAGCACGTTACCAATGTGTATATATATCAGCAATGCCATACTCCTCCATAGCACGGTACCAATGTATATATATCAGCAATGCCATACTCCTCCATAGCACGGTACCAATGTATATATATCAGCAATGCCATACTCCTCCATAGCACGGTACCACTACCAATGTATATATATCAGCAATGCCATACTCCTCCATAGGACGGTACCAGTGTATATATATCAGCAATGCCATACTCCTCCACAGCACGGTACCAATGTATATATATCAGCAATGCCATACTCCTCCACAGCACGATACCACTACCAATGTATATATATCAGCAATGCCATACTCCTCCATAGCACGGTACCACTACCAATGTATATATGTCAGCAATGCCATACTCCTCCATAGCACGGTACCACTACCAATGTATATATATCAGCAATGCCATACTCCTCCATAGCACGGTACCAATGTATATATATCAGCAATGCCATACTCCTCCATAGCACGTTACCAATGTATATATATCAGCAATGCCATACTCCTCCATAGCACGGTACCAATGTATATATATCAGCAATGCCATACTCCTCCATAGCACTGTACCAATGTATATATATCTGCAATGCCATACTCCTCCATAGCACGGTACCACTACCAATGTATATATATATCAGCAATGCCATACTCCTCCATAGCACTGTACCAATGTATATATATCAGCAATGCCATACTCCCCCATAGCACGGTACCACTACCAATGTATATATATCAGCAATGCCATACTCCTCCATAGCACGGTACCACTACCAATGTATATATACCAGCAATGCCATACTCCTCCATAGCACCGTGCCACTACCAATGTATATATATATCAGCAATGTCATACTCCTCCATAGCACGGTACCAATGTATATATATCAGCAATGCCATACTCCTCCATAGCACTGTACCACTACCAATGTATATATATCAGCAATGCCATACTCCTCCACAGCACGGTACCACTACCAATGTATATATATCAGCAATGCCATACTCCCCCATAGCACGGTACCACTACCAATGTATATATATCAGCAATGCCATACTCCTCCATAGCACGGTACCACTACCAATGTATATATACCAGCAATGCCATACTCCTCCATAGCACCGTGCCACTACCAATGTATATATATCAGCAATGTCATACTCCTCCATAGCACGGTACCAATGTATATATATCAGCAATGCCATACTCCTCCATAGCACGGCACCAATGTATATATATCAGCAATGCCATACTCCCCCATAGCACGGTACCAATGTATATATACCAGCAATGCCATACTCCTCCATAGCACGGTACCAATGTATATATACCAGCAATGCCATACTCCTCCATAGCACCGTGCCACTACCAATGTATATATATCAGCAATGCCATACTCCTCCATAGCACGGTACCACTACCAATGTGTATATCAGCAATGCCATACTCCTCCATAGCACGGTACCACTACCAATGTATATATATCAGCAATGCCATACTCCCCCATAGCACGGTACCACTACCAATGTATATATATCAGCAATGTCATACTCCTCCATAGCACGGTACCAATGTATATATATCAGCAATGCCATACTCCTCCATAGCACGGCACCAATGTATATATATCAGCAATGCCATACTCCCCCATAGCACGGTACCAATGTATATATACCAGCAATGCCATACTCCTCCATAGCACGGTACCAATGTATATATACCAGCAATGCCATACTCCTCCATAGCACCGTGCCACTACCAATGTATATATATCAGCAATGTCATACTCCTCCATAGCACGGTACCAATGTATATATATCAGCAATGCCATACTCCTCCATAGCACGGTACCAATGTATATATATCAGCAATGCCATACTCCTCCATAGCACGGTACCAATGTATATATATCAGCAATGCCATACTCCTCCATAGCACGGTACCAATGTATATATATCAGCAATGCCATACTCCTCCATAGCACGGTACCAATGTATATATATCAGCAATGCCATACTCCTCCATAGCACGGTACCACTACCAATGTATATAAATCAGCAATGCCATACTCCTCCATAGCACGGTACCACTACCAATGTATATATATCAGCAATGCCATAATCCTCCACAGCACGGTACCACTACCAATGTATATCTATCAGCAATGCCATACTCCTCCACAGCACGGTACCAATGTATATATATCAGCAATGCCATACTCCTCCATAGCACGGTACCAGTGTATATATATCAGCAATGCCATACTCCTCCATAGCACGGTACCAGTGTATATATATCAGCAATGCCATACTCCTCCATAGCACGATACCAATGTATATATATCAGCAATGCCATACTCCTCCATAGCACGGTACCAATGTATATATATCAGCAATGCCATACTCCTCCATAGCACGGTACCAATGTATATATATCAGCAATGCCATACTCCTCCATAGCACGGTACCAATGTATATATATCAGCAATGCCATACTCCTCCATAGCACGGTACCAATGTATATATATCAGCAATGCCATACTCCTCCATCCACGGTACCAATGTATATATATCAGCAATGCCATACTCCCCCATAGCACGGTACCAATGTATATATATCAGCAATGCCATACTCCTCCACAGCACGGTACCACTACCAATGTATATATATCAGCAATGCCATACTCCTCCATAGCACGGTACCAATGTATATATATCAGCAAAGCCATACTCCTCCATAGCACGGTACCAATGTATATATATCAGCAATGCCATACTCCCCCATAGCACGGTACCAATGTATATATATCAGCACTGCCATACTCCTCCATAGCATGGTACCACTACCAATGTATATATATCAGCAATGCCAATACTCCTCCATAGCACAGTACCAATGTATATATATCAGCAATGCCATACTCCTCCATAGCGCGGTACCAATGTATATATATCAGCAATGCCAATACTCCTCCATAGCACAGTACCAATGTATATATATCAGCAATGCCATACTCCTCCATAGCACGGTACCACTACCAATGTATATATATCAGCAATGCCATACTCCTCCATAGCACGGTACCAATGTATATATATCAGCAATGCCATACTCCCCCATAGCATGGTACCACTACCAATGTATATATATCAGCAATGCCATACTCCTCCATAGCACGGTACCAATGTATATATATCAGCAATGCCATACTCCTCCATAGCACGGTACCAATGTATATATATCAGCAATGCCATACTCCCCCATAGCACGGTACCAATGTATATATATCAGCAATGCCATACTCCTCCATAGCACGGTACCGCTACCAATGTATATATATCAGTAATGCCATACTCCTCCACAGCACGGTACCACTACCAATGTATATATATCAGCAATGCCATACTCCTCCATAGCACAGTACCACTACCACTGTATATATATCAGCAATGCCATACTCCTCCATAGCATGGTACCAATGTATATATATCAGCAATGCCATACTCCTCCATAGCACGGTACCAATGCATATATATCAGCAATGCCATACTCCTCCATAGCACGGTACCAATGTATATATATCAGCAATGCCATACTCCTCCATAGCACGGTACCACTACCAATGTATATATATCAGCAATGCCATACTCCTCCACAGCACGGTACCACTACCAATGTATATATATCAGCAATGCCATACTCCTCCATAGCACAGTACCACTACCACTGTATATATATCAGCAATGCCATACTCCTCCACAGCACGGTACCAATGTATATATATCAGTAATGCCATACTCCTCCATAGCACGGTACCACTACCAATGTGTATATATATCGGCAAGGCCATACTCCTCCATAGCACGGTACCAATGTATATATATCAGCACTGCCATACTCCTCCACAGCACGGTACCACTACCAATGTATATATATATCAGCAATGCCATACTCCTCCATAGCACGGTACCAATGTGTATATATATCGGCAATGCCATACTCCTCCATAGCACGGTACCAATGTATATATATCAGCAATGCCATACTCCTCCATAGCACGGTACCAATGTGTATATATCAGCAATGCCATACTCCTCCACAGCACGGTACCACTACCAATGTATATATATATCAGCAATGCCATACTCCTCCATAGCACGATACCAATGTATATATATCAGCAATGCCATACTCCTCCATAGCACGGTACCACTACCAATGTATATATATCAGCAATGCCATACTCCTGCATAGCTCGGTACCAATGTATATATATCAGCAATGCCATACTCCTCCATAGCACGGTACCACTACCAATGTATATATATCAGCAATGCCATACTCCTGCATAGCTCGGTACCAATGTATATATATCAGCAATGCCATACTCCTCCATAGCACGGTACCACTACCACTGTATATATACCAGCAATGCCATACTCCTCCATAGCACGGTACCACTACCAATGTATATATACCAGCAATGCCATACTCCTCCATAGCACGGTACCACTACCAATGTATATATATCAGCAATGCCATACTCCTCCATAGCACGGTACCACTACCAATGTATATATATCAGCAATGCCATACTCCTCCATAGCACGGTACCACTACCACTGTATATATACCAGCAATGCCATACTCCTCCATAGCACGGTACCACTACCAATGTATATATATATCAGCAATGCCATACTCCTCCATAGCACGGTACCACTACCAATGTATATATATCAGCAATGCCATACTCCTCCACAGCACGGTACGAATGTATATATATCAGCAATGTCATACTCCTCCATAGCACGGTACCACTACCAATATATATATATCAGCAATGCCATACTCCTCCATAGCACGGTACCAATGTATATATATCAGCAATGCCATACTCCTCCATAGCACGGTACCACTACCAATGTATATATATCAGCAATGCCATACTCCTCCATAGCACGGTACCACTACCAATGTATATATATCAGCAATGCCATACTCCTCCATAGCACTGTACCACTACCAATGTATATATATCAGCAATGCCATACTCCTCCATAGCACGGTACCACTACCAATGTATATATATCAGCAATGCCATACTCCTCCATAGCACGGTACCACTACCAATGTATATATATATATCAGCAATGCCATACTCCTCCACAGCACGGTACCAATGTATATATATCAGCAATGTCATACTCCTCCATAGCACGGTACCAATGTATATATATCAGTAATGCCATACTCCTCCATAGCACTGTACCACTACCAATGTATATATATCAGCAATGCCATACTCCTCCATAGCACGGTACCACTACTAATGTATATATATCAGCAATGCCATACTCCTCCATAGCACGGTACCACTGTATATATATCAGCAATGCCATACTCCTCCATAGCACGGTACCAATGTATATATATCAGCAATGCCATACTCCTCCATAGCACGGTACCACTGTATATATATCAGCAATGCCATACTCCTCCATAGCACGGTACCAATGTATATATATCAGCAATGCCATACTCCTCCATAGCACGGTACCACTGTATATATATCAGCAATGCCATACTCCTCCATAGTATGATACCACTACCAATGTCTTTCAGCAATGCCATACACCACAGACGAGCAGCTGACAGGTATCCTCCCTGCCCATCAGAGGACCAGGCCATCACACACAGTCACACACCAGGTGAGCATTTCAGCAGATATATGAGGTTAAAAAAAAAAAAAAAAATCTACCCGTCTCTCATATGGGATGTTGTATTTTTGTATATGGGAAATTAGTGTACAGTATATTGGCACGCTAGTCTATTCTCCCTGCACAGGTTCTCAAAGTCGGTCCTCAGGACCCCACACAGTGCACATTTTCCAGGTCTCCTCACAGAATCACAGGCGAAATAATTAGCTCCACCTGTGTCAGTGAGTAATGAGTGTGACTTGGAAAATGAACTGTGTGGGGGTCCTGAGGACCGAGTTTGAGATCCCCTGCACTAGTGGATGGAAGGGCATGAAATACCATCTGTGGGTACATGGTGACCGTGTGACTGCCAATCTAGTGACCACAATGGGTGTGGATCAGCTGGTCACCAGCAAGTTGTTAGACAGTCATTAGGTCGACATTTAGGAAGGTCAACATGAGTCTAGGTTGACATGAGTTAGGTCGACAGAGTCATAAAGCCGACAGTGAAAAAGTCAACATGGTTTCTTTTATTATTATTTTCTTGTAATTTTTTTTTTACCCTTATGTCAACGTAAACACTAAAACATACCACCGCGTCCCCTGGCATGGCTCGCTGCCCTCGGCACACTATTATATTCTCCCGCCACTCCCTAGTGGATGGTAGGGCATGAAATACCGCCTGTCGGCACGTCGTGTCGGCATGGACACCGAAACCTACCACCACGTCCACTCTCATGGCTCTCTGCACTCACCATGCTTCGGGCACGGAGTCTCGCTGCGCTCGGCACACTATTTTATTCTCCTACCACGCCCTAGTGGATGATAGGACATGACATACCGCCTGTCGGCACGTGTCAGCTCAAAAAAAACAGTAAAAATAAAAAACCCATGTCGATCTAAAGTCATGTCGACCTTACTGAATGTCGACCTACTTGGTGGTGACCCAATGACCATATCCCTCATGCAACAATGCACAGGACGCAATCCCCCGACACTCACGCAGTGTGCACGGGTGTAATAATACACAGGACGCAATCCCCCGACACTCACGCAGTGTGCACGGGTGTAATAACACACAGGACGCAACCCCCCGACACTCACGCAGTGTGCACGGGTGTAATAACACACAGGACGCAATCCCCCGACACTCACGCAGTGTGCACGGGTGTAATAACACACAGGACGCAATCCCCCCGACACTCACGCAGTGTGCACGGTTGTAATAACACACAGGACGCAATCCCCCGACACTCACGCAGTGTGCACGGGTGTAATAACACACAGGACGCAATCCCCCGACACTCACGCAGTGTGCACGGGTGTAATAACACACAGAACGCATTCCCCCGACACTCACGCAGTGTGCACGGGTGTAATAACACACAGGACGCAATCCCCCGACACTCACGCAGTGTGCACGGGTGTAATAACACACAGGACGCAATCCCCCGACACTCACGCAGTGTGCACGGGTGTAATAACACACAGGACGCATTCCCCCGACACTCACGCAGTGTGCACGGGTGTAATAACACACAGGACGCAATCCCCCGACACTCACGCAGTGTGCACGGGTGTAATAACACACAGGACGCAATCCCCCGACACTCACGCAGTGTGCACGGGTGTAATAACACACAGGACGCAATCCCCCGACACTCACGCAGTGTGCACGGGTGTAATAACACACAGGACGCAATCCCCCGACACTCACGCAGTGTGCACGGGTGTAATAACACACAGGACGCAATCCCCCGACACTCACGCAGTGTGCACGGGTGTAATAACACACAGGACGCAATCCCCCGCCACTCACGCAGTGTGCACGGGTGTAATAACACACAGGACGCAATCCCCCGCCACTCACGCAGTGTGCGCGGGTGTAATAACACACAGGACGCAATCCCCCGCCACTCACGCAGTGTGCGCGGGTGTAATAACACACAGGACGCAATCCCCCGACACTCACGCAGTGTGCGCGGGTGTAATAACACACAGGACGCAATCCCCCGACACTCACGCAGTGTGCGCGGGTGTAATAACACACAGGACGCAATCCCCCGACACTCACGCAGTGTGCGCGGGTGTAATAACACACAGGACGCAATCCCCCGACACTCACGCAGTGTGCACGGGTGTAATAACACACAGGACGCATTCCCCCGACACTCACGCAGTGTGCACGGGTGTAATAACACACAGGACGCAATCCCCCGACACTCACGCAGTGTGCACGGGTGTAATAACACACAGGACGCAATCCCCCGCCACTCACGCAGTGTGCACGGGTGTAATAATACACAGGACGCAATACCCCGCCACTCACGCAGTGTGCACGGGTGTTATACACAGGACGCAATCCCCCGACACTCACGCAGTGTGCGCGGGTGTAATAATACACAGGACGCAATCCCCCGACACTCACGCAGTGTGCACGGGTGTAATACACAGGACGCAATCCCCCGACACTCACGCAGTGTGCACGGGTGTAATAATACACAGGACGCAATCCCCTGACACTCACGCAGTGTGCACGGGTGTAATAATACACAGGACGCAATACCCCGACACTCACGCAGTGTGCACGGGTGTAATACACAGGACGCAATCCCCCGACACTCACGCCGTGTGCACAGGACGCAATCCCCCGACACTCACGCCGTGTGCACAGGACGCAATCCCCCGACACTCACGCCGTGTGCACAGGACGCAATCCCCCGACACTCACGCCGTGTGCACAGGACGCAATCCCCCGACACTCACGCCGTGTGCACAGGACGCAATCCCCCGACACTCACGCCGTGTGCACAGGACGCAATCCCCCGACACTCACGCAGTGTGCACAGGACGCAATCCCCCGACACTCACGCCGTGTGCACAGGACGCAATCCCCCGACACTCACGCCGTGTGCACAGGACGCAATCCCCCGACACTCACGCCGTGTGCAAGGACGCAATCCCCCGACACTCACACCGTGTGCACAGGTCGTCATACCCCGACACTCACGCCGTGTGCACAGGTCGTCATACCCTGACACTCACGCCGTGTGCACAGGTGTCATACCCCGACTCTCACGCCGTGTGCACAGGTGTCATACACAGGATGCAATACCCTGACACTCATGCAGTGTGCACAGGTATAATAATACACAGGATGTAAAACTCTAGAAACTTAGCTTTCGCCGATAGCCAGGAACACAGGACTGGAAAGGCTCGAACTCCCATGGGAGCACAGGCTACCTGACCGACAGCACAGACCAGGCTCAGGTAAAAAAATCTCTAAACCCATCATTGAGTCCAGGGCAGGCTGGGTGATATAGGGAGCAACTCCCAATGAGAACCACCAGAAAGGACAAGCCCCCTAATCACTGCAGCTGGACAGCCAGACACACAGGCAGAGTGCTGATGGCCTAATTATGGGCCAGGTGAGGATACACAGCTGCAGCTAAACACCTGACATACTGTATAGAGGTAATGAGCTAATATGTAGTAGCTGAGACTGCACACAGAACACATACAGCAGGCATGTCCAAACTCTGGCCCTCCACCTGTTGTGAAACTGCAATTCCCATCATGCCTTGCCACAGTTTTGCTATTAGGGAATGGTAAACCTATTGCAAGACATGCTGGGATGTGTAGTTTCACAACAGCTGGAGGGCCCCAGTTTAGACATGTCTGACTTACAGGAATCAGGCTGCAGTAACCCAGACTAGCCAGAGGTGGGTAGTAACAATACACCCCTCTTGATGATGGGTCAAAGGACCCCCAATATCCAGGTTATCCTAAAACAAGAGATACATAAGAAAATCCGGATTTCAGGTATAAACAGTAGCACCAAAAACAAGACAGGTGGCTGCAGTTTGGGCAGGATGGCAGTGGAAGAATTGTATAATGGAACTTGAACAGAAATCCCTTTCATGATTATCCCACTGCCATCCTACCATCATTCCACTGCCATCCTACCATCATTCCACTGCCATCCTGCCCATTGTACCATTATCCCACTGCCATCCAACAATCATCCCACTGCCGTCCTGCCCATTGCCCCATTATGCCACTGCCATCCTGCCATCATCCCACTGCCATCCTGCCCATTGCCCCATTATCCCACTGCCATCCTACAATCATCCCACTGCCGTCCTGCCCATTGCCCCATTATCCCACTGCCATCCTACCATCATTCCACTGCCATCCTGCCCATTGTACCATTATCCCACTGCCATCCTACCATCATTCCACTGCCATCCTGCCCATTGTACCATTATCCCACTGCCATCCTACAATCATCCCACTGCCGTCCTGCCCATTGCCCCATTATCCCACTGCCATCCTACCATCATTCCACTACCATCCTGCCCATTGTACCATTATCCCACTGCCATCCTACAATCATCCCACTGCCATCCTGCCCATTGCCCCATTATCCCACTGCCATCCTACAATCATCCCACTGCCATCCTGCCCATTGCCCCATTATCCCACTGCCATCCTACCATCATTCCACTGCCATCCTGCCCATTGTACCATTATCCCACTGCCATCCTACCATCATCCCACTGCCATCCTGCCCATTGCCCCATTATCCCACTGCCATCCTACAATCATCCCACTGCCGTCCTGCCCATTGCCCCATTATCCCACTGCCATCCTACCATCATCCCACTGCCATCCTGCCCATTGCCCCATTATCCCACTGCCATCCTACCATCATCCCACTGCCGTCCTGCCCATTGCCCCATTATCCCACTGCCATCCTACAATCATCCCACTGCCATCCTGCCCATTGCCCCATTATCCCACTGCCATCCTACCATCATTCCACTGCCATCCTGCCCATTGTACCATTATCCCACTGCCATCCTACCATTATCCCACTGCCATCCTGCCCATTGCCCCATTATCCCACTGCCATCCTACAATCATCCCACTGCCGTCCTGCCCATTGCCCCATTATCCCACTGCCATCCTACCATCATCCCACTGCCATCCTGCCCATTGCCCCATTATCCCACTGCCATCCTACCATCATCCCACTGCCGTCCTGCCCATTGCCCCATTATCCCACTGCCATCCTACAATCATCCCACTGCCATCCTGCCCATTGCCCCATTATCCCACTGCCATCCTACCATCATTCCACTGCCATCCTGCCCATTGTACCATTATCCCACTGCCATCCTACCATTATCCCACTGCCATCCTGCCCATTGCCCCATTATCCCACTGCCATCCTACAATCATCCCACTTCCGTCCTGCCCATTGCCCCATTATCCCACTGCCATCCTACCATCATCCCACTGCCATCCTGCCCATTGCCCCATTATCCCACTGCCATCCTACCATCATCCCACTGCCATCCTGCCCATTGCCCCATTATCCCATTGCCATCCTACAATCATCCCACTGCCGTCCTGCCCATTGCCCCATTATCCCACTGCCATCCTACCATCATCCCACTGCCATCCTGCCCATTGCCCCATTATCCCACTGCCATCCTACCATCATTCCACTGCCATCCTGCCCATTGTACCATTATCCCACTGCCATCCTACAATCATCCCACTGCCGTCCTGCCCATTGCCCCATTATCCCACTGCCATCCTACAATCATCCCACTGCCGTCCTGCCCATTGCCCCATTATCCCACTGCCATCCTACCATCATCCCACTGCCATCCTGCCCATTGCCCCATTATCCCACTGCCAACCTACCATCATCCCACTTCCGTCCTGCCCATTGTACCATTATCCCACTGCCATCCTACCATCATCCCACTGCCATCCTGCCCATTGCCCCATTATCCCACTGTCATCCTACAATCATCCCTCTGCCATCCTGCCCATTGTACCATTATCCCACTGCCATCCTACAATCATCCCACTGCCGTCCTGCCCATTGCCCCATTATCCCACTGCCATCCTACCATCATCCCACTGCCATCCTGCCCATTGCCCCATTATCCCACTGCCATCCTACCATCATCCCACTTCCGTCCTGCCCATTGCCCCATTATCCCACTGCCATCCTACAATCATCCCACTGCCGTCCTGCCCATTGTACCATTATCCCACTGCCATCCTACCATCATTCCACTGCCATCCTGCCCATTGTACCATTATCCCACTGCCATCCTACAATCATCCCACTGCCGTCCTGCCCATTGTACCATTATCCCACTGCCATCCTACCATCATCCCACTGCCATCCTGCCCATTGCCCCATTATCCCACTGCCATCCTACCATCATCCCACTTCCGTCCTGCCCATTGCCCCATTATCCCACTGCCATCCTACAATCATCCCACTTCCGTCCTGCCCATTGCCATATTATCCCACTGCCATCCTACAATCATCCCACTGCCGTCCTGCCCATTGTACCATTATCCCACTGCCATCCTACAATCATCCCACTGCCGTCCTGCCCATTGTACCATTATCCCACTGCCATCCTACAATCATCCCACTGCCGTCCTGCCCATTGTACCATTATCCCACTGCCATCCTACCCATTGCCCCATTATCCCACTGCCATCCTACAATCATCCCACTACCATCCTGCCCATTGTACCATTATCCCACTGCCATCCTACAATCATCCCACTGCCGTCCTGCCCATTGTACCATTATCCCACTGCCGTCCTGCCCATTGCCCCATTATCCCACTGCCATCCTACCATCATTCCACTGCCATCCTGCCCATTGTACCATTATCCCACTGCCATCCTACAATCATCCCACTGCTGTCCTGCCCATTGCCCCATTATCCCACTGCCATCCTACCATCATTCCACTGCCATCCTGCCCATTGTACCATTATCCCACTGCCATCCTACAATCATCCCACTGCCATCCTGCCCATTGCCCCATTATCCCACTGCCATCCTACAATCATCCCACTGCCGTCCTGCCCATTGCCCCATTATCCCACTGCCATCCTACCATCATCCCACTGCCATCCTGCCCATTGCCCCATTATCCCACTGCCATCCTACCATCATCCCACTGCCGTCCTGCCCATTGCCCCATTATCCCACTGCCATCCTACAATCATCCCACTGCCGTCCTGCCCATTGCCCTATTATCCCACTGCCATCCTACCATCATCCCACTGCCATCCTGCCCATTGCCCCATTATCCCACTGCCATCCTACCATCATTCCACTGCCATCCTGCTCATTGCCCCATTATCCCACTGCCATCCTATCATCATCCCATTGCCGTCCTGCCCATTGCCCCATTATCCCACTGCCATCCTACAATCATCCCACTGCCGTCCTGCCCATTGCCCCATTATCCCACTGCCATCCTACAATCATCCCACTGCCGTCCTGCCCATTGCCCCATTATCCCACTGCCATCCTACCATCATCCCACTGCCATCCTGCCCATTGTACCATTATCCCACTGCCATCCTACCATCATCCCACTGCCATCCTGCCCATTGCCCCATTATCCCACTGCCATCCTACAATCATCCCACTGCCGTCCTGCCCATTGCCCCATTATCCCACTGCCATCCTACCATCATCCCACTGCCATCCTGCCCATTGCCCCATTATCCCACTGCCATCCTACCATCATTCCACTGCCATCCTGCCCATTGTACCATTATCCCACTGCCATCCTACAATCATCCCACTGCCGTCCTGCCCATTGCCCCATTATCCCACTGCCATCCTACAATCATCCCACTGCCGTCCTGCCCATTGTACCATTATCCCACTGCCATCCTACCATCATCCCACTGCCATCCTGCCCATTGCCCCATTATCCCACTGCCATCCTACAATCATCCCACTGCCATCCTGCCCATTGTACCATTATCCCACTGCCATCCTACAATCATCCCACTGCCGTCCTGCCCATTGCCCCATTATCCCACTGCCATCCTACCATCATCCCACTGCCATCCTGCCCATTGCCCCATTATCCCACTGCCATCCTACCATCATTCCACTGCCATCCTGCCCATTGTACCATTATCCCACTGCCATCCTACAATCATCCCACTGCCATCCTGCCCATTGCCCCATTATCCCACTGCCATCCTACAATCATCCCACTGCCGTCCTGCCCATTGTACCATTATCCCACTGCCATCCTACCATCATCCCACTGCCATCCTGCCCATTGCCCCATTATCCCACTGCCATCCTACCATCATTCCACTGCCATCCTGCCCATTGTACCATTATCCCACTGCCATCCTACAATCATCCCACTGCCGTCCTGCCCATTGCCCCATTATCCCACTGCCATCCTACAATCATCCCACTGCCGTCCTGCCCATTGTACCATTATCCCACTGCCATCCTACCATCATCCCACTGCCATCCTGCCCATTGCCCCATTATCCCACTGCCATCCTACAATCATCCCACTGCCATCCTGCCCATTGTACCATTATCCCACTGCCATTCTACAATCATCCCACTGCCATCCTGCCCATTGTACCATTATCCCACTGCCATCCTACAATCATCCCACTGCCGTCCTGCCCATTGTACCATTATCCCACTGCCATCCTACAATCATCCCACTGCCGTCCTGCCCATTGCCCCATTATCCCACTGCCATCCTACAATCATCCCACTGCCGTCCTGCCCATTGTACCATTATCCCACTGCCATCCTACCATCATCCCACTGCCATCCTGCCCATTGTACCATTATCCCACTGCCATCCTACAATCATCCCACTGCCGTCCTGCCCATTGCCCCATTATCCCACTGCCATCCTACCATCATCCCACTTCCGTCCTGCCCATTGCCCCATTATCCCACTGCCATCCTACAATCATCCCACTGCCGTACTGCCCATTGCCCCATTATCCCACTGCCATCCTACAATCATACCACTGCCATCCTACCCATTGTACCATTATCCCACTGCCATCCTACCATCATCCCACTGCCATCCTGCCCATTGCCCCATTATCCCACTGCCATCCTACCATCATCCCACTTCCGTCCTGCCCATTGCCCCATTATCCCACTGCCATCCTACAATCATCCCACTTCCGTCCTGCCCATTGCCCCATTATCCCACTGCCATCCTACAATCATCCCACTGCCGTCCTGCCCATTGTACCATTATCCCACTGCCATCCTACAATCATCCCACTGCCGTCCTGCCCATTGTACCATTATCCCACTGCCATCCTACAATCATCCCACTGCCATTCTGCCCATTGTACCATTATCCCACTGCCATCCTACCCATTGCCCCATTATCCCACTGCCATCCTACAATCATCCCACTACCATCCTGCCCATTGCCCCATTATCCCACTGCCGTCCTGCCCATTGCCCCATTATCCCACTGCCATCCTACAATCATCCCACTGCCGTCCTGCCCATTGCCCCATTATCCCACTGCCATCCTAATATCATCCCACTGCCATCCTGCCCATTGCCCCATTATCCCACTGCCATCCTACAATCATCCCACTGCCGTCCTGCCCATTGCCCCATTATCCCACTGCCATCCTAATATCATCCCACTGCCATCCTGCCCATTGCCCCATTATCCCACTGCCATCCTACCATCATTCCACTGCCATCCTGCCCATTGTACCATTATCCCACTGCCATCCTACAATCATCCCACTGCCGTCCTGCCCATTGCCCCATTATCCCACTGCCATCCTACCATCATTCCACTGCCATCCTGCCCATTGCCGCAATCCCCCGACACTCACACCGTGTGCACAGGTCGTCATACCCCGACACTCACGCCGTGTGCACAGGTCGTCATACCCTGACACTCACGCCGTGTGCACAGGTGTCATACCCCGACTCTCACGCCGTGGGCACAGGTGTCATACACAGGATGCAATACCCTAACACTCATGCAGTGTGCACAGGTATAATAATACACAGGATGTAAAACTCTAGAAACGTAGCTTTCGCCGATAGCCAGGAACACAGGACTGGAAAGGCTCAAACTCCCATGGGAGCACAGGCTACCTGACCGACAGCACAGACCAGGCTCAGGTAAAAAAATCTCTAAACCCATCATTGAGTCCAGGGCAGGCTGGGTGATATAGGGAGCAACTCCCAATGAGAACCACCAGAAAGGACAAGCCCCCTAATCACTGCAGCTGGACAGCCAGACACACAGGCAGAGTGCTGATGGCCTAATTCTGTGCCAGGTGAGGATACACAGCTGCAGCTAAACACCTGACATACTGTATAGAGGTAATGAGCTAATATGTAGTAGCTGAGACTGCACACAGAACACATACAGCAGGCATGTCCAAACTCTGGCCCTCCACCTGTTGTGAAACTGCAATTCCCATCATGCCTTGCCACAGTTTTGCTATTAGGGAATGGTAAACCTATTGCAAGACATGCTGGGATGTGTAGTTTCACAACAGCTGGAGGGCCCCAGTTTAGACATGTCTGACTTACAGGAATCAGGCTGCAGTAACCCAGACTAGCCAGAGGTGGGTAGTAACAATACACCCCTCTTGATGATGGGTCAAAGGACCCCCAATATCCAGGTTATCCTAAAACAAGAGATACATAAGAAAATCCGGATTTCAGGTATAAACAGTAGCACCAAAAACAAGACAGGTGGCTGCAGTTTGGGCAGGATGGCAGTGGAAGAATTGTATAATGGAACTTAAACAGAAATCCCTTTCATGATTATCCCACTGCCATCCTACCATCATTCCACTGCCATCCTGCCCATTGTACCATTATCCCACTGCCATCCTACAATCATCCCACTGCCGTCCTGCCCATTGCCCCATTATCCCACTGCCATCCTACCATCATTCCACTGCCATCCTGCCCATTGTACCATTATCCCACTGCCATCCTACAATCATCCCACTGCCGTCCTGCCCATTGCCCCATTATCCCACTGCCATCCTGCCATCATCCCACTGCCATCCTGCCCATTGCCCCATTATCCCACTGCCATCCTACAATCATCCCACTGCCGTCCTGCCCATTGCCCCATTATCCCACTGCCATCCTACCATCATTCCACTGCCATCCTGCCCATTGTACCATTATCCCACTGCCATCCTACCATCATTCCACTGCCATCCTGCCCATTGTACCATTATCCCACTGCCATCCTACAATCATCCCACTGCCGTCCTGCCCTTTGCCCCATTATCCCACTGCCATCCTACCATCATTCCACTACCATCCTGCCCATTGTACCATTATCCCACTGCCATCCTACAATCATCCCACTGCCATCCTGCCCATTGTACCATTATCCCACTGCCATCCTACCATCATTCCACTGCCATCCTACCCATTGTACCATTATCCCACTGCCATCCTACCATCATCCCACTGCCATCCTGCCCATTGCCCCATTATCCCACTGCCATCCTACCATCATCCCACTGCCATCCTGCCCATTGCCCCATTATCCCACTGCCATCCTACCATCATCCCACTTCCGTCCTGCCCATTGTACCATTATCCCACTGCCATCCTACAATCATCCCACTGCCGTCCTGCCCATTGCCCCATTATCCCACTGCCATCCTGCCATCATCCCACTGCCATCCTGCCCATTGCCCCATTATCCCACTGCCATCCTACAATCATCCCACTGCCGTCCTGCCCATTGCCCCATTATCCCACTGCCATCCTACCATCATTCCACTGCCATCCTGCCCATTGTACCATTATCCCACTGCCATCCTACCATCATTCCACTGCCATCCTGCCCATTGTACCATTATCCCACTGCCATCCTACAATCATCCCACTGCCGTCCTGCCCATTGCCCCATTATCCCACTGCCATCCTACCATCATTCCACTACCATCCTGCCCATTGTACCATTATCCCACTGCCATCCTACAATCATCCCACTGCCATCCTGCCCATTGCCCCATTATCCCACTGCCATCCTACAATCATCCCACTGCCATCCTGCCCATTGCCCCATTATCCCACTGCCATCCTACCATCATTCCACTGCCATCCTGCCCATTGTACCATTATCCCACTGCCATCCTACCATCATCCCACTGCCATCCTGCCCATTGCCCCATTATCCCACTGCCATCCTACAATCATCCCACTGCCGTCCTGCCCATTGCCCCATTATCCCACTGCCATCCTACCATCATCCCACTGCCATCCTGCCCATTGCCCCATTATCCCACTGCCATCCTACCATCATCCCACTGCCGTCCTGCCCATTGCCCCATTATCCCACTGCCATCCTACAATCATCCCACTGCCATCCTGCCCATTGCCCCATTATCCCACTGCCATCCTACCATCATTCCACTGCCATCCTGCCCATTGTACCATTATCCCACTGCCATCCTACCATTATCCCACTGCCATCCTGCCCATTGCCCCATTATCCCACTGCCATCCTACAATCATCCCACTGCCGTCCTGCCCATTGCCCCATTATCCCACTGCCATCCTACCATCATCCCACTGCCATCCTGCCCATTGCCCCATTATCCCACTGCCATCCTACCATCATCCCACTGCCGTCCTGCCCATTGCCCCATTATCCCACTGCCATCCTACAATCATCCCACTGCCATCCTGCCCATTGCCCCATTATCCCACTGCCATCCTACCATCATTCCACTGCCATCCTGCCCATTGTACCATTATCCCACTGCCATCCTACCATTATCCCACTGCCATCCTGCCCATTGCCCCATTATCCCACTGCCATCCTACAATCACCCCACTTCCGTCCTGCCCATTGCCCCATTATCCCACTGCCATCCTACCATCATCCCACTGCCATCCTGCCCATTGCCCCATTATCCCACTGCCATCCTACCATCATCCCACTGCCATCCTGCCCATTGCCCCATTATCCCACTGCCATCCTACAATCATCCCACTGCCGTCCTGCCCATTGCCCCATTATCCCACTGCCATCCTACCATCATCCCACTGCCATCCTGCCCATTGCCCCATTATCCCACTGCCACCCTACCATCATTCCACTGCCATCCTGCCCATTGTACCATTATCCCACTGCCATCCTACAATCATCCCACTGCCGTCCTGCCCATTGCCCCATTATCCCACTGCCATCCTACAATCATCCCACTGCCGTCCTGCCCATTGCCCCATTATCCCACTGCCATCCTACCATCATCCCACTGCCATCCTGCCCATTGCCCCATTATCCCACTGCCATCCTACCATCATCCCACTTCCATCCTGCCCATTGTACCATTATCCCACTGCCATCCTACCATCATCCCACTGCCATCCTGCCCATTGCCCCATTATCCCACTGCCATCCTACAATCATCCCTCTGCCATCCTGCCCATTGTACCATTATCCCACTGCCATCCTACAATCATCCCACTGCCGTCCTGCCCATTGCCCCATTATCCCACTGCCATCCTACCATCATCCCACTGCCATCCTGCCCATTGCCCCATTATCCCACTGCCATCCTACCATCATCCCACTTCCGTCCTGCCCATTGCCCCATTATCCCACTGCCATCCTACAATCATCCCACTGCCGTCCTGCCCATTGTACCATTATCCCACTGCCATCCTACCATCATTCCACTGCCATCCTGCCCATTGTACCATTATCCCACTGCCATCCTACAATCATCCCACTGCCATCCTGCCCATTGCCCCATTATCCCACTGCCATCCTACAATCATCCCACTGCCGTCCTGCCCATTGTACCATTATCCCACTGCCATCCTACCATCATCCCACTGCCATCCTGCCCATTGCCCCATTATCCCACTGCCATCCTACCATCATCCCACTTCCGTCCTGCCCATTGCCCCATTATCCCACTGCCATCCTACAATCATCCCACTTCCGTCCTGCCCATTGCCATATTATCCCACTGCCATCCTACAATCATCCCACTGCCGTCCTGCCCATTGTACCATTATCCCACTGCCATCCTACAATCATCCCACTGCCGTCCTGCCCATTGTACCATTATCCCACTGCCATCCTACAATCATCCCACTGCCGTCCTGCCCATTGTACCATTATCCCACTGCCATCCTACCCATTGCCCCATTATCCCACTGCCATCCTACAATCATCCCACTACCATCCTGCCCATTGTACCATTATCCCACTGCCATCCTACAATCATCCCACTGCCGTCCTGCCCATTGTACCATTATCCCACTGCCGTCCTGCCCATTGCCCCATTATCCCACTGCCATCCTACCATCATTCCACTGCCATCCTGCCCATTGTACCATTATCCCACTGCCATCCTACAATCATCCCACTGCTGTCCTGCCCATTGCCCCATTATCCCACTGCCATCCTACCATCATTCCACTGCCATCCTGCCCATTGTACCATTATCCCACTGCCATCCTACAATCATCCCACTGCCATCCTGCCCATTGCCCCATTATCCCACTGCCATCCTACAATCAACCCACTGCCGTCCTGCCCATTGCCCCATTATCCCACTGCCATCCTACCATCATCCCACTGCCATCCTGCCCATTGCCCCATTATCCCACTGCCATCCTACCATCATCCCACTGCCGTCCTGCCCATTGCCCCATTATCCCACTGCCATCCTACAATCATCCCACTGCCGTCCTGCCCATTGCCCTTTTATCCCACTGCCATCCTACCATCATCCCACTGCCATCCTGCCCATTGCCCCATTATCCCACTGCCATCCTACCATCATTCCACTGCCATCCTGCTCATTGCCCCATTATCCCACTGCCATCCTACCATCATCCCATTGCCGTCCTGCCCATTGCCCCATTATCCCACTGCCATCCTACAATCATCCCACTGCCGTCCTGCCCATTGCCCCATTATCCCACTGCCATCCTACAATCATCCCACTGCCGTCCTGCCCATTGCCCCATTATCCCACTGCCATCCTACCATCATCCCACTGCCATCCTGCCCATTGTACCATTATCCCACTGCCATCCTACCATCATCCCACTGCCATCCTGCCCATTGCCCCATTATCCCACTGCCATCCTACAATCATCCCACTGCCGTCCTGCCCATTGCCCCATTATCCCACTGCCATCCTACCATCATCCCACTGCCATCCTGCCCATTGCCCCATTATCCCACTGCCATCCTACCATCATTCCACTGCCATCCTGCCCATTGTACCATTATCCCACTGCCATCCTACAATCATCCCACTGCCGTCCTGCCCATTGCCCCATTATCCCACTGCCATCCTACAATCATCCCACTGCCGTCCTGCCCATTGTACCATTATCCCACTGCCATCCTACCATCATCCCACTGCCATCCTGCCCATTGCCCCATTATCCCACTGCCATCCTACAATCATCCCACTGCCATCCTGCCCATTGTACCATTATCCCACTGCCATCCTACAATCATCCCACTGCCGTCCTGCCCATTGCCCCATTATCCCACTGCCATCCTACCATCATCCCACTGCCATCCTGCCCATTGCCCCATTATCCCACTGCCATCCTACCATCATTCCACTGCCATCCTGCCCATTGTACCATTATCCCACTGCCATCCTACAATCATCCCACTGCCATCCTGCCCATTGCCCCATTATCCCACTGCCATCCTACAATCATCCCACTGCCGTCCTGCCCATTGTACCATTATCCCACTGCCATCCTACCATCATCCCACTGCCATCCTGCCCATTGCCCCATTATCCCACTGCCATCCTACCATCATCCCACTTCCGTCCTGCCCATTGTACCATTATCCCACTGCCATCCTACCATCATCCCACTTCCGTCCTGCCCATTGCCCCATTATCCCACTGCCATCTTACAATCATCCCACTTCCGTCCTGCCCATTGCCCCATTATCCCACTGCCATCCTACAATCATCCCACTGCCGTCCTGCCCATTGTACCATTATCCCACTGCCATCCTACAATCATCCCACTGCCATCCTGCCCATTGCCCCATTATCCCACTGCCATCCTACAATCATCCCACTGCCGTCCTGCCCATTGTACCATTATCCCACTGCCATCCTACAATCATCCCACTGCCGTCCTGCCCATTGTTCCATTATCCCACTGCCATCCTACAATCATCCCACTGCCATCCTACCCATTGTACCATTATCCCACTGCCATCCTACCATCATCCCACTGCCATCCTGCCCATTGCCCCATTATCCCACTGCCATCCTACCATCATCCCACTTCCGTCCTGCCCATTGCCCCATTATCCCACTGCCATCCTACAATCATCCCACTTCCGTCCTGCCCATTGCCCCATTATCCCACTGCCATCCTACAATCATCCCACTGCCGTCCTGCCCATTGTACCATTATCCCACTGCCATCCTACAATCATCCCACTGCCATCCTGCCCATTGTACCATTATCCCACTGCCATCCTACCCATTGCCCCATTATCCCACTGCCATCCTACAATCATCCCACTACCATCCTGCCCATTGCCCCATTATCCCACTGCCGTCCTGCCCATTGCCCCATTATCCCACTGCCATCCTGCCCATTGCCCCATTATCCCACTGCCATCCTACCATCATTCCACTGCCATCCTGCCCATTGTACCATTATCCCACTGCCATCCTACAATCATCCCACTGCCGTCCTGCCCATTGCCCCATTATCCCACTGCCATCCTACCATCATTCCACTGCCATCCTGCCCATTGCCCCATTATCCCACTGCCATCCTACAATCATCCCACTGCCGTCCTGCCCATTGCCCCATTATCCCACTGCCATCCTACAATCATCCCACTGCCATCCTGCCCATTGCCCCATTATCCCACTGCCATCCTACAATCATCCCACTGCCATCCTGCCCATTGCCCCATTATCCTACTGCCATCCTACAATCATCCCACTGCCGTCCTGCCCATTGTTCCATTATCCCACTGCCATCCTACTATCATCCCACTGCCATCCTACCCATTGTACCATTATCCCACTGCCATCCTACCATCATCCCACTGCCATCCTGCCCATTGCCCCATTATCCCACTGCCATCCTACCATCATCCCACTGCCGTCCTGCCCATTGCCCCATTATCCCACTGCCATCCTACCATCATCCCACTGCCATCCTGCCCATTGCCCCATTATCCCACTGCCATCCTACAATCATCCCACTACCGTCCTGCCCATTGCCCCATTATCCCACTGCCATCCTACAATCATCCCACTGCCGTCCTGCCCATTGTACCATCATCCCACTGCCATCCTACCATTATCCCACTGCCATCCTGCCCATTGCCCCATTATCCCACTGCCATCCTACAATCATCCCACTGCCGTTCTGCCCATTGTACCATTATCCCACTGCCATCCTACCATCATCCCACTGCCGTCCTGCCATCATGCCACTGCCATCCTGCCCATTGCCCCATTATCCTACTGCAATCCTACCCATTGTACCATTATCCTACTGCCATTCTACCATCACCACACTGCCGTCCTGTCCATTGTACCATTATTTCCCTGCCAACATACCATCATCCCACTTCCATCCTGCCCATTGTACCATCATCCCACTGCCATCCTGCCATCATCCCACTGCCGTCCTGCCATCATGCCACTGCCATCCTGCCCATTGCCCCATTATCCTACTGCCATCCTACCAATTGTACCATTATCTCACTGCCATCCTACCATCACCACACTGCCGTCCTGTCCATTGTACCATTATTTCCCTGCCAACATACCATCATCCCACTTCCATCCTACCCATTGTACCATTATCCCACTGCCATCCTACCATCATCCCACTGCCATCCCACAATAATTCAACTGCCATTGTGCCCATAACCTCATTTCTATACCCCTTATTATCCTAATGCCACCCTGCCCATTATCCCATTTTCCCACAGCCCCCCTGTTCATTATTTGCAGTACATACATGGGACTACGTCTATCCTGGTAGGTTGGGACCCCGTGTGTGGCTCTATTGCTACTAGCTGACCTTATACAGTGGGTGAAATTTAATAGGATGGGAGAATCAGAAAGTGAGAGATTTGGTAAGAAAACTCCAGTTTTTTTTAAAGCGGCAATCATTTACTCTGCAAAATCAATCTGGTTTAATAGTGTAAATGATTGCCGCTTTAAAAAAAGTGGAGATTTCTTCCGAAATCTCTCACTTTCTGATTCTCTCATCCTATTACATTTCCCCCTATGTATCATATGTGTGTGAACCCTAGTGACCCAGGTCTTGTGTTATCTTCCCAGACACAGTATAAGAACCAGGTCCAATTATCAGTGCGAATCCGAGGGAAAGATCACATCCTCCACCTCAGCAAGGCGCAGTGAGTACTGTTACTTCCAATGCAGAGGAGGCCGAGCCGGATTAACAACAGCAAACCCGCACACTAGGGGATCCCATACACCAAAGGCCGCACAGACTAAGGGGCCCATGCACAACACCACCATGGGGGCATTGTAGTATAGGTGAAATGGAGGTTCTGTGCAGTATAATGGCATTGGGACTACACTATCTATAGGGCCTTACACAGAATAGATAAACAATAATAGCCGCAGGGAGCCAGCAGATGTATATCACCAGCACCGCCGCTGCTGCTGTCAGCATTTCACAGATTCCAGGGAAGAGTCACATTCCTGGCGTGTCATGATGTGATGGTTAATTGATGTTACTCTTCTGACCCTCTGACCTCTGATATGTCCCTCAGGGAATAGTATTCATCTATTACCCGTGTCTTGTATAGCACACACCTATTATATAGCGCTGTATAATCATTCACATCAGATTCCCTGCCATACAGACACACAGCCATTTGTATTGTGTCAGAAAACCGGAGCACTTGAGGAATTGCGCGCAGACGTGGGGAGAACGCGCAAACAGTCAGACACCGCATTGATGCTGCACGTGGGGAGAACGCGCAAACAGTCAGACACCGCATTGATGCTGCACGTGGGGAGAACGCGCAAACAGTCAGACACCGCATTGATGCTGCACGTGGGGAGAACACGCAAACAGTCAGACACCGCATTGATGCTGCACGTGGGGAGAACGCGCAAACAGTCAGACACCGCATTGATGCTGCACGTGGGGAGAACGCGCAAACAGTCAGACACCGCATTGATGCTGCAGCAGGTGGCCGGTACTTTTATGGTGCATGAAGATCCCTGCTGCTGCTGCTATCGGTGGCCGCCTGGAACTGTCGGGTTGCCGCCATAGGCAAGGGTATACACCGATGCCAGTGGGCGATGGCATGGGTACATGCACAGACCATAGAGTGGGTCGTTATTGACACTTAAGGGGTGTACACACGGAGAAAATTTTTGCTATTTTCTAAGCAATCTGACTAGATTGCTTAGAAAGTAAGCACAGATCTCTCTGTGAGTATGCTCCGAGAGATTAAATATCTCTTGCTAACTAAGTCAGTGCATGCAGTCACAATCTAGTCAGATTGCTTAGCAAATGACTGCAAATCTCTCTGTGTGTACAGAATGAGAGATACTGATCACAATCTCCCATTCTGAACCATTACCCTGACTTTTTTTGCTTAAGCAAAATTGCTTAGAAAAATCGCTTAGCAAAATCACATAGCACAAATCTCTGCATGTGTATGTGCTCCCCATGGGAGATCTTGACACCAGCAAAATTGCTTAGCAAAATAGCTTAGCAAAATTGCTTAGCACAGATCTCTACGTGTGTATGCACCTTAAGGGAGTGCTCATATTCCTTCGGCGGGTCCGTACACACTGGGCGATATAATAAGCGATATTGCACAAAATGGTTGAAATGAACGATATCGCTTAATTTGTCACCCAGTGTGTGTAGGGTTAAGTGTGCGCAGATGCCCCCCCTTCGGGTAGATGTGTTGCTGTAAGTAACGGCTCTTACACACTGACAGGAGCCAGGTGCTGCCAATTACATTACATGCAGCATCTGGCTCCTGACACTGAGCAGTAGCCTGCATTTTGGTGCCACCCCTTGTCTGGGGACTCCCGGGTGCAGCGCACACCCTCCGCACACCATTTACCGTTCCAAATTGCAGTCCACGTTGATAAAGTGAATTTAAAAAAAAAGTCCAGATAAAACTCTCGACATATCAATGTGTCAACCATTGTCATGTTTACTATTTAACCATGTCGACCCTTTGACCATGTTGACTAGTTACATGTCTACCATACGCTGCATCTCAGGGGGTGTTTATTCATCTGTGGCTCATCCATTGCTTTGGTTGTCTCCCCCTCACTGGCCGCTGGCAGCAAGCGGGTACTCTCTACCCCACGGAAGGGTACAGGTGATGCCATCTTATAGCGTCACTGTGACCCATAGCAGGCTGAGGGGGTGCAGTAACTAATGAGTGGTAGCTGTCAGGTTACACAGGATAACATGGTTAGGTATGCGTTTCTTCCACATCGGAATCCCGACTGTCAGTAGTCTGACGGGAGGGGGGGGGGGGTGAGCGCATCGGAGCCACCTGTTCTATTGGCAGTCCGGATCCTGACTGTCGGGGAGTCACCCTGCACCCTAATAAATGTCTGACCAGCTGTAGAAGCGTTTCTCCTGCTGATCACAAAAGTGGGATATGGGAGGGAAACAGATTCTCCTGAATAAACCTTTGAGATATAGAAATGCATGACAGCAATAATCTACCTGTGATTTATCTGTGACCTACCTGTGATTTATTTGTAATCTTCCTGTGATTTATCTGTGATCTTCCTGAGATTTATTTGTGATCTACCTGTGATTTATCTGTGATCTTCCTGTGATTTATCTGTGATCTGCCTGTGATTTATCTGTGATCTGCCTGTGATTTATCTGTGATCTGCCTGTGATTTATCTGTGATCTACCTGTGATTTATCTGTGATCTACCTGGGATTTATCTGTTATCTACCTGTGATTTATCTGTGATCTTCCGGTGATTTATCTGTGATCTTCCTGTGATTTATCTGTGATCTTCATGTGATTTATCTGTGATCTGCCTGTGATTTATCTGTGATCTACCTGTGATTTATCTGTGATCTACCTGTGATCTATCTGTGCTTTATCTGTGATCTATCTGTGCTCTACCTGTGATCTATCTGTGCTCTGCCTGTGCTCTGCCTGTGCTCTACCTGTGCTCTACCTGTGATATACCTGTGCTCTACCTGTGCTCTTCCTGTGCTCTACCTGCGATCTACCTGTGAATTATCTGTGATCTACCTGTGATTTATCTGCGATATACCTGTGATTTATCTGTGATCTTCCTGTGATCTATCTGTGATCTACCTGTGATTTATCTGTGATCTACCTGTGATTTGTCTGTTATTTGCCTGTGATCTGCCTGTGATCAGCCTGTGATTTGTCTGTGATCTGCCTTTGATCTATCTGTGATTTACCTGTGATCTTTCTGTGATTTGCCTCTGATCTCCCTGTGATTTAACTGTAATTTGCCTGTGATCTACCTGTGACTTGCCTGTGATTTGTCTGTTATTTGCCTGTAACTTGCCTGTGATTTGTCTGTTATTTGCCTGTGACTTGCCTGTGATTTGTCTGTTATTTGTCTGTGATCTACCTGCGATTTGTCTGTTATTTGCCTGTGATCTACCTGTGACTTGCCTGTGATTTGTCTGTTATTTGCCTCTGATTTGCCTGTGATCTCCCCGTGATCTAACTGTGATCTACCTGATATTTGTCTGTGATCTGTCTGTGATCTGCCTGTGATCTATCAGTGATCTGCCTGTGATCTATCTGTGACTTGTCTGTGATCTGCCTCTGAGTTGCCTGTGATTTGTCTGTGATCTGTCTGTGATCTGCCTGTGATCTGCCTGTGATTTGTCTGTGATTTGTCTGTGATCTGCCTTTGGTCTACCTGTGATCTGCCTGTGATACGTCTGTGATCTATCTGTGACTTGTCTTTGATCTGCCTCTGAGTTGCCTGTGATTTGTCTGTGATCTACAAGTGATTTGTCTGTGATTTGTCTGTGGACTACATGTGATTTTTCTGTGATCTGTATGTGATTTTTCTGTGATCTGTCTGTGATCTACATGTGATCTGTCTGTGATCTACATGTGATCTGTCTGTGATCTGTCTGTGATCTACATGTGATCTGTCTGTGACCTACATGTGATTTGTCTGTGATTTGTCTGTGATCTACATGTGATCTGTCTGTGATCTCCATGTGATCTGTCTGTGATCTGACTGTGATCTGTCTGTGATCTACATGTAATTTGTCTGTGATCTACATGTGATTTGTCTGTGATCTACATGTGATCTGTCTGTGATCTACAAGTGATTTGTCTGTGATCTACATGTGATTTGTCTGTGATCTACATGTGATCTGTCTGTGATCTGTCTGTGATCTACATGTGATTTGTCTGTGATCTACATGTGATCTGTCTGTGATTTGTCTGTGATTTGTCTGTGATCTACATGTGATCTGTCTGTGATCTCCATGTGATTTGTCTGTGATCTACATGTGATCTGTCTATGATCTGTCTGTGATCTACATGTGATTTGTCTGTGATCTACATGTAATTTGTAAGTGATCTACATGTGATTTGTCTGTGATCTACATGTGATCTGTCTGTGATCTGGCTTGTAATTTGTCTGTGATCTGTCTGTGATCTACATGTGATTTGTCTGTGATCTACATGTGATTTGTCTGTAATCTACATGTGATCTGTCTGTGATCTGTCTGTGATTTGTCTGTGATCTACATGTGATCTGCCTTTGATCTACCTGTGATCTGCCTGTGATCTGCCTGTGATCTACCTGTGATCTGTCTGTGATCTACATGTGATTTGTCTGTGATCTACATGTGATTTGTCCATGATCTCCATGTGATCTGTCTGTGATCTGTCTGTGATCTACATGTAATTTGTCTGTGATCTACATGTGATTTGTCTGTGATCTACATGTGATCTGTCTGTGATCTGTCTGTGATTTGTCTGTGATCTGTCTGTGATCTACATGTGATTTGTCTGTGATCTACATGTGATTTGTCTGTGATCTACATGTGATCTGTCTGTGATCTGTCTGTGATCTTTCTGTGATCTGCCTGTGATCTGCCTGTAATCTGCCTGTGATCAGCATGTGATCTACCTGTGATCTGCCTGTGATTTGTCTGTGATCTGCCTGTGATTTGTCTGTGATTTGTCTGTGATCTGCCTGTGATTTGTCTGTGATCTACCTGTAATTTTTGTCTGTGATTTGTCTGTGGTCTACATGTGATTTTTCTGTGATCTGTCTGTGATTTTTCTGTGATCTGTCTGTGATCTACATGTGATCTGTCTGTGATCTACATGTGATCTGTCTGTGATCTACATGTGATTTGTCTGTGATCTACATGTGATCTGTCTGTGATCTCCATGTGATCTGTCTGTGATCTACATGTGATCTACATGTGATTTGTCTGTGATCTACATGTGATCTGTCTGTGATCTCCATGTGATCTGTCTGTGATCGACATGTGATTTGTCTGTGATCTACATGTGATCTGTCTGTGATCTGTCTGTGATTTGTCTGTGATCTGTCTGTGATCTACATGTGATTTGTCTGTGATCTACATGTGATTTGTCTGTGATCTACATGTGATTTGTCTGTGATCTACATGTGATCTGTCTGTGATTTGTCTGTGATTTGTCTGTGATCTACATGTGATCTGTCTGTGATCTCCATGTGATCTGTCTGTGATCTACATGTGATCTACATGTGATTTGTCTGTGATCTACATGTGATCTGTCTGTGATCTCCATGTGATCTGTCTGTGATCTACATGTGATTTGTCTGTGATCTACATGTGATTTGTCTGTGATCTACATGTGATCTGTCTGTGATCTGTCTGTGATTTGTCTGTGATCTGTCTGTGATCTACATGTGATTTGTCTGTGATTTGTCTGTGATCTGTCTGTGATCTACATGTGATCTGTCTGTGATCTGTCTGTGATTTGTCTGTGATCTACATGTGATCTGTCTGTGATCTCCATGTGATCTGTCTGTGATCTACATGTGATCTACATGTGATTTGTCTGTGATCTACATGTGATCTGTCTGTGATCTCCATGTGATCTGTCTGTGATCTGTCTGTGATCTACATGTAATTTGTCTGTGATCTACATGTGATTTGTCTGTGATCTACATGTGATCTGTCTGTGATCTCCATGTGATCTGTCTGTGATCTACATGTGATCTACATGTGATTTGTCTGTGATCTACATGTGATCTGTCTGTGATCTCCATGTGATCTGTCTGTGATCTGTCTGTGATCTACATGTAATTTGTCTGTGATCTACATGTGATTTGTCTGTGATCTACATGTGATCTGTCTGTGATCTGTCTGTGATTTGTCTGTGATCTGTCTGTGATCTACATGTGATCTGTCTGTGATCTACATGTGATTTGTCTGTGATCTACATGTGATCTGTCTGTGATCTGTCTGTAATCTACCTGTGATCTACTTGTGATCTGCCTGTGATCTACCTGTGATCTGCCTGTGATCTGCCTGTGATCTACCTGTGATCTGCCTGTGATTTGTCTGTGATCTGTATGTGATCTGCATGTAATTTATCTGTGATCTACATGTGATTTGTCTGTGATCTACATGTGATCTGTCTGTGATCTGTCTGTGATCTGTCTGTGATTTGTCTGTGATCTACCTGTGATCTGCCTGTGATCTGCCTGTAATCTGCATGTGATCAGCCTGTGATCTACCTGTGATCTGCCTGTGATTTGTCTGTGATCTGCCTGTGATCTGCCTGTGATCTGCCTGTGATCTGCCTGTAATCTGCCTGTGATCAGCCTGTGATTTGTCTGTGATCTGCCTGTGATTTGTCTGTGATTTGTCTGTGATCTGCCTGTGATTTGTCTGTGATCTACCTGTAATTTTTGTCTGTGATTTGTCTGTGGTCTACATGTGATTTTTCTGTGATCTGTCTGTGATCTGTCTGTGATCTACATGTGATCTGTCTGTGATCTACATGTGATCTGTCTGTGATCTACATGTGATTTGTCTGTGATTTGTCTGTGATCTACATGTGATCTACATGTTATTTGTCTGTGATCTACATGTGATCTGTCTGTGATCTCCATGTGATCTGTCTGTGATCTGTTTGTGATCTACATGTGATTTGTCTGTGATCTACATGTGATTTGTCTGTGATCTACATGTGATCTGTCTGTGATTTGTCTGTGATCTGTCTGTGATCTACATGTGATCTGTCTCTGATCTCCATGTTATCTACATGTGATCTACATGTGATCTGCATGTGATCTGCCTGTGATCTACCGGTAATCTGCCTGTGATCTACCTGTGATTTGTCTGTGATCTACCTGTGATTTGTCTGTGATCTGCCTGATTTGTCTGTGATTTGTCTGTGATTTGCTGTGATTTGTCTGTGATCTGCCTGTGATCTGCCTGTGATCTGCCTGTGATTTGTCTGTGATCTGCCTGTGATTTGTCTGTGATTTGTCTGTGATCTACATGTGATTTGTCTGTGATCTGCCTGTGATCTGCCTGTGATCTGCCTGTGATCTGCCTGTGATTTGTCTGTGATCTGCCTGTGATTTGTCTGTGATTTGTCTGTGATCTACATGTGATTTGTATGTGATCTGCCTGTGATCTACCTGTGATCTGCCTGTGATCTGCCTGTGATCCACCTGTGATCTGCCTGTGATCTACCTGTGATCTACCTGTGATCTGCCTGTGATCTGCCTGTGATTTGTCTGTGATCTGCCTGTGATTTGTCTGTGATCTACATGTGATTTGTCTGTTATTTGTCTGTGATCTGCCTGTGATCTACCTGTGATCTGCCTGTGATTTGTCTTTGATCTGCCTGTGATCTACATGTGATCTACCTGTGATTTGTCTGTGATCTTCCTGTGATCTGCCTGTGATCTACCTGTGATCTGCCTGTGATTTGCCTGTGATCTACGTGTGATCTGCCTGTGATCTGCCTGTGATCTGCCTGTGATCTACCTGTGATCTGCCTGTGATCTGTCTGAGATCTACCTGTGATTTGTCTGTGATTTGTCTGTGATTTGTCTGTGATCTGTCTGTGACTTGTCTGTGATTTGTCTGTGATTTGTCTGTGATCTGCCTGTGATCTGCCTGTGATCTGCCTATGATCTGCCTGTGATTTGTCTGTGATCTGCCTGTGATTTGTCTGTGATTTGTCTGTGATCTATATGTGATTTGTCTGTGATCTGCCTGTGATCTGCCTGTGATCTGCCTGTGATCTACATGTGATCTGCCTGTGATCTGCCTGTGATCTACATGTGATTTGTCTGTAATCTGCCTGTGATCTGCCTGTGATCTACATGTGATCTGCCTGTGATCTACATGTGATTTGTCTGTGATTTGTCTGTGATCTGCCTGTGATCTGCCTGTGATCTACATGTGATTTGTCTGTGATTTGTCTGTGATCTGTCTGTGATCTTTCTGTGATTTGTCTGTGATTTGTCTGTGATCTACCTGTGATCTACATGTGATTTGTCTGTGATCTGCCTGTGATCTGCCTGTGATTTACCTGTGATCTGCCTGTGATCTGCTTGTGATCTACATGTGATCTGTCTGTGATCTGCCTGTGATCTGCCTGTGATCTGCCTGTGATCTACATGTGATTTGTCTGTGAATACTGCTCTCTCCTGGGAATCAGTAAATAGCTCCTCAGGAATGTAGCTGCCAGCTGGTGAACTGAGTGTTAATTGCTACGGCTCCATGTTAGAGAGCTACAATGTGAGGAACCGTAGGTGTGATACATGCGGAAGTCCCGGAGCTGCTGGAGCTCAGTATAACGTGTCAGGACTAGAAGTTGCCGCTGTATCACTGATAAATGACCTTAAATGATTTATTGCAGGATATGTAGTGAGATTCACAGGCTGCACTTCTAGTAACCCCCAGTATCACGTCCAGCAGCACACGGCAGTGCGGGGTATCAGACTGCCATCAAATCACCCTCATCTTCTCCTCAGCGATGGCTCCATGTTGGATGCCAGTCAGAGATTATTATTTTTGCACCATTAGTGAGGTATTCCCGGTCGCACCAGTAATACCCCTTTTACACCCTCACAAAAACCTGGGTTTTTCCCTCATGGATCCGTGTAAAAGGGGTTTACTCCTGTCCCTTTACACGGGACTTCTACCCAGGCCAGGGGCAATCGCAGGATTTTCAGAAGGGGGTTTCCAGAGGGGCGGAGCAAACATGGAGATGGACACTTAGGTGACCCAGTATATGCCGGGTCAGTTAAAGTATTATAGATAGACCAAATGGGTACTTGTGAGTTATCCGGGCGTCCGATTTTTTGATTGTATGCCTTAAGTTAAGGCATACAATCAGATGCGATGCGATGCGATATCGCATCGCATCGCATCGCATGCGACCATCGGATGCGATGACCCGATTTTTCCATAGGAATCAATGTTAAAATGATTCCTATGGAAAAAGGGGTCCTTTTCATACCCCTACTATCCAAGTGGGCATGGAGTTGGATATAAACCTGTGGCGAGCGTAGCGAGCCACCGAGCCCGAAGCGTGGCGAGCGAAGCGAGCCCCGCGAGGGGACGGTATTCCGTGTCCCCTCGCGGGGCTCGCTACGCTCGCCACGCTTCGGGCTCGGTGGCTCGCTACGCTCGCCACAGGTTTATATCCAACTCCATGCCCACTTGGATAGTAGGGGTATGAAAAGGACCCTTTTTCCCATTGAATTCCATGTTAAAATGGACTCAGTCCATTTTAACATTGATTCCTATGGAAAAATCGGGTCATCGCATCGCATCGCATCGCATCGCATCCGATGGTCGCATGCGATGCGATGCGATGTCCCGATCCGACCCGATTTAAAAATCGGACGCCCGGATAACTCACAAGTACCACCAAATGTATATTAATAATAATAATAAAAAATATATATATATATATATACACATACATACATACATACATACATACATACATAACATACATACATACATACATACATACATATATACATACAGGGGTGTCAACAGCAGTGCAGACCCCTGGGCATAGCAATGTATTGGGGTCCCTACCGATCCTCCAGCGGTAGGGGTGGGGGAAGCTTTGATGTCCCGTGGGTGGTAGGGGGTATTATATCAACCGCTCTGCATGTAGGGCCTGGATCAGTAATTTCGGTACTTATGTAGTATCTGGGCGTCCGATTTTGTGATTGTATGCCTTACCTTAAGGCATACAATCAGATGCGATGCGATGCGATTCGATGCGATTTTGCATAGGATTCAATGTTAAGAAGGTCCTGTTCATTTCCCCACTATCCAAGTGGGCATAGAGTTGATTTTATATAGTGTGGCGAGCGCAGCGAGCCACCGAGCCCGAAGCGTGGCGAGCGAAGCGAGCCCCGCGAGGGGACGCATATTTCTTAAAAAGTATTCTGTGTCCGCTCGCCACGCTTCGGGCTCGGTGGCTCGCTACGCTCGCCACAGGTTTATATCCAACTCCATGCCCTGCGTGGCCGATTTTTAAAATTCTAGTACCCATAGAAAGAGGGGACCCTCAGCTTTCAGCCTAGGGCTCTTTGACTCCTGAAACCCCCCCTGCGTGCGCTACTGCAGGCCCTGACCAGGGTAGAACACGGGCAGGACCTGGGTAGAGGGCAGTGTAAAGGGGTATGCCGGGTCATCCAACTCAGCTTACATTTACAGCAATGGGGGAAGCCCAACCTCCAGACCGCAGCATCCTGCGCTCAGTATGGAGGTTGGGCAGAGGGTGCACACAGCCCCCACTGCTGCTTGCTGTACTGTGCAGCGTCCTGCTGTCAGTATGGAGGTTGGGCAGAGGGTGCACACAGCCCCCACTGCTGCTTGCTGTACTGTGCAGCGTCCTGCTGTCAGTATGGAGGTTGGGCAGAGGGCGCGCACAGCCTCAGCTGCTGTCTGCTGTACTGTGCAGCGTCCTGTGTTCAGTATGGAGGTTGGCCAGAGGGCGTGCACAGCCTCAGCTGCTGTCTGCTGTACTGTGCAGCGTCCTGCTGTCAGTATGGAGGTTGGCCAGAGGGCGTGCACAGCCTCAGCTGCTGTCTGCTGTACTGTGCAGCGTCCTGCTGTCAGTATGGAGGTTGGCCAGAGGGCGCACAGCCTCAGCTGCTGTACTGTGCAGCGTCCTGTGGTCAGTATTGAGGTTGGGCGAGGAGCGCACAGCCTCCGCTGCTGTCTGCTGTACTGTGCAGCGTCCTGCTGTCAGTATGGAGGTTGGGCAAAGGGAGCGCACAGCCTCTGCTGCTGTCTGCTGTACTGTGCAGTGTCCTGCGGTCAGTATGGAGGTTGGGCAGAGGGAGCGCACAGCCTCTGCTGCTGTCTGCTGTACTGTGCAGCGTCCTGCAGTCAGTATGGTGGATGGGCGGGGGGCGCACAGCCTCTGCTGCTGTCTGCTGTACTGTGCAGCGTCCTGTGGTCAGTGTGGAGGTTGGGCAGAGGGAGTGCACAGCCTCTGCAGCTGTCTGCTGTACTGTGCAGCATCCTGCGGTCAGTATGGAGGTTGGGCAGAGGGAAGGCACAGCCTCTGCAGCTGTCTGCTGTACTGTGCAGCGTCATGCTGTCAGTATGGAGGTTGGGCAAAGGGAGCGCACAGCCTCTGCTGCTGTCTGCTGTACTGTGCAGTGTCCTGCGGTCAGTATTGAGGTTGGGCGGGGAGCGCACGGCCTCCGCTGCTGTCTGCTGTACTGTGCAGCGTCCTGCGGTCAGTATGGAGGTTTAGCGGAGGGAGCGCACAGCCTCCGCTGCTGTCTGCTGTACTGTGCAGCATCCTGTGGTCAGTATGGAGGTTGGGCGGAGGGAGTGCACAGCCTCCACTGCTGTCTGCTGTACTGTGCAGCATCCTGCTGTCAGTATGGAGGTTGGGCGGGGACGCACAGCCTCTGCCTGCTGTCTGCTGTACTGTGCAGCATCCTGCTGTCAGTATGGAGGTTGGGCTGAGGGAGCGCACAGCCTCAGCTGCTGTCTGCTGTACTGTGCAGCGTCCTGCGGGCAGTGTGGAGGTTGGGCAGATGGCACGCACAGCCTTCGTTGCTGTCTGCTGTACTGTATGGTGGTTGGGCGGGGGGTGCACAGCTTCTGCTGCTGTCTGCTGTATTGTGCAGCATCCTGCGGTCAGTATGGAGGTTGGGCAGAGGGAGTGCACAGCCTCTGCAGCTGTCTGCTGTACTGTGCAGCGTCCTGCGGTCAGTATGGAGGTTGGGCAGAGGGAGTGCACAGCCTCTGCAGCTGTCTGCTGTACTGTGCAGCATCCTGCGGTCAGTATGGAGGTTGGGCAGAGGGAAGGCACAGCCTCTGCAGCTGTCTGCTGTACTGTGCAGCGTCATGCTGTCAGTATGGAGGTTGGGCAAAGGGAGCGCACAGCCTCTGCTGCTGTCTGCTGTACTGTGCAGTGTCCTGCGGTCAGTATTGAGGTTGGGCGGGGAGCGCACGGCCTCCGCTGCTGTCTGCTGTACTGTGCAGCGTCCTGCGGTCAGTATGGAGGTTTAGCGGAGGGAGCGCACAGCCTCCGCTGCTGTCTGCTGTACTGTGCAGCATCCTGTGGTCAGTATGGAGGTTGGGCGGAGGGAGTGCACAGCCTCCACTGCTGTCTGCTGTACTGTGCAGCATCCTGCTGTCAGTATGGAGGTTGGGCGGGGACGCACAGCCTCTGCCTGCTGTCTGCTGTACTGTGCAGCATCCTGCTGTCAGTATGGAGGTTGGGCTGAGGGAGCGCACAGCCTCAGCTGCTGTCTGCTGTACTGTGCAGCGTCCTGCGGGCAGTGTGGAGGTTGGGCAGATGGCACGCACAGCCTTCGTTGCTGTTTGCTGTACTGTATGGTGGTTGGGCGGGGGGTGCACAGCTTCTGCTGCTGTCTGCTGTATTGTGCAGCATCCTGCGGTCAGTATGGAGGTTGGGCAGAGGGAGTGCACAGCCTCTGCAGCTGTCTGCTGTACTGTGCAGCGTCCTGCGGTCAGTATGGAGGTTGGGCAGAGGGAGTGCACAGCCTCTGCAGCTGTCTGCTGTACTGTGCAGCATCCTGCGGTCAGTATGGAGGTTGGGCAGAGGGAAGGCACAGCCTCTGCAGCTGTCTGCTGTACTGTGCAGCGTCATGCTGTCAGTATGGAGGTTGGGCAAAGGGAGCGCACAGCCTCTGCTGCTGTCTGCTGTACTGTGCAGTGTCCTGCGGTCAGTATTGAGGTTGGGCGGGGAGCGCACGGCCTCCGCTGCTGTCTGCTGTACTGTGCAGCGTCCTGCGGTCAGTATGGAGGTTTAGCGGAGGGAGCGCACAGCCTCCGCTGCTGTCTGCTGTACTGTGCAGCATCCTGTGGTCAGTATGGAGGTTGGGCGGAGGGAGTGCACAGCCTCCACTGCTGTCTGCTGTACTGTGCAGCATCCTGCTGTCAGTATGGAGGTTGGTCGGGGACGCACAGCCTCTGCTGCTGTCTGCTGTACTGTGCAGCGTCCTGCGGTCAGTATGGATGTTGGGCAGAGGGAGCGCACAGCCTCCGCTGCTTTCTGCTGTACTGTGCAGCGTCCTGCGGGCAGTGTGGAGGTTGGGCAGATGGCACGCACAGCATTCGTTGCTGTCTGCTGTACTGTATGGTGGTTGGGCGGGGGGCGCACAGCTTCTGCTGCTGTCTGCTGTACTGTGCAGCATCCTGCGGTCAGTATGGAGGTTGGGCAGAGGAAGCGCACAGCCTCTGCAGCTGTCTGCTGTACCGTGCAGCGTCCTACGTGCAGTGTGGAGGTTGGGCAGATGGCACACACAGCCTCTGCTGCTGTCTGGTGTACTGTGCAACGTCCTGCGGTCAGTATGGAGGTTGGGCAGAGGGAGTGCACAGCCTCTGCAGCTGTCTGCTGTACTGTGCAGCGTCCTGCGGTCAGTATGGAGGTTGGGCAGAGGGAGTGCACAGCCTCTGCAGCTGTCTGCTGTACTGTGCAGCATCCTGCGGTCAGTATGGAGGTTGGGCAGAGGGAAGGCACAGCCTCTGGAGCTGTCTGCTGTACTGTGCAGCGTCATGCTGTCAGTATGGAGGTTGGGCAAAGGGAGCGCACAGCCTCTGCTGCTGTCTGCTGTACTGTGCAGTGTCCTGCGGTCAGTATTGAGGTTGGGCGGGGAGCGCACGGCCTCCGCTGCTGTCTGCTGTACTGTGCAGCGTCCTGCGGTCAGTATGGAGGTTTAGCGGAGGGAGCGCACAGCCTCCGCTGCTGTCTGCTGTACTGTGCAGCGTCCTGCGGTCAGTATGGAGGTTGGGCGGGGGGCGCGTACAGCCTCCGCTGCTGTCTGCTGTACTGTGCAGTGTCCTGCTGTCAGTATGGAGGTTGGGCAGATGGCACGCACAGCCCCCGCTGCTGTCTGCTGTACTGTGCAGCATCCTGCTGTCAGTATGGAGGTTGGGCGGGGACGCACAGCCTCTGCTGCTGTCTGCTGTACTGTGCAGCGTCCTGCGGTCAGTATGGATGTTGGGCAGAGGGAGCGCACAGCCTCCGCTGCTTTCTGCTGTACTGTGCAGCGTCCTGCGGGCAGTGTGGAGGTTGGGCAGATGGCACGCACAGCATTCGTTGCTGTCTGCTGTACTGTATGGTGGTTGGGCGGGGGGCGCACAGCTTCTGCTGCTGTCTGCTGTACTGTGCAGCATCCTGCGGTCAGTATGGAGGTTGGGCGGCGGGCGCACAGCCTCCGCTGCTGTCTGCTGTACTGTGCAGCGTCCTGCAGTCAGTATGGTGGTTGGGCGGGGGGCGCGCACAGCCTCCGCTGCTGCCTGCTGTACTCTGCAGTGTCCTGCTGTCAGTATGGAGGTTGGTCAGTTTGAGTGCAGCCTCCGCTGCTGTCTGCTGTACTGTGCAGCGTCCTGCGGTCAGTATGGAGGTTGGGCGGGGGGCACACAGCCTCTGCTGCTGTCTGCTGTATGTGCAGCGTCCTGCGGTCAGTATGGAGGTTAGGCGGAAGGGGCGCACATGGCCGCTGCTGCTGTCTGCTGTACTGTGTAGCGTCCTGTGGTCAGTATGGAGGTTAAGCGGGGGCGCGCACAGCCTTCGCTGCTGTCTGCTGTACTGTGCAGCGTCCTGCGGTCATTATGGAGGTTGGACGAGGGGGGGGGTGCACACAGCTTCTGCTGCTGTCTGCTGTACTGTGCAGCATCCTGTGGTCATTATGGAGGCTGGGCGGGGGGCGCGCACAGCCTCCGCTGCTGTCTGCTGTACTGTGCAGCGTCCTGCAGTCAGTATGGAGGTTGGTCGGGGGCGCACATGGTCTCAGCTGCTGTCTGCTGTACTGTGCAGCGTCCTGCGGTCAGTACGGAGGTTGGGCGGGGGCGCGCACAGCCTCCTCTGCTGTCTGCTGTACTGTGAAGCGTCCTGCGTTCAGTATGGAGGTTGGGCGGGGGGCGCGTACAGCCTCCGCTGCTGTCTGCTGTACTGTGCAGCGTCCTGCTGTCAGTATGGAGGTTGGGCAGATGGCACGCACAGCCCCCGCTGCTGTCTGCTGTACTGTGCAGTGTCCTGCGGTCAGTATGGAGGTTGGGCGTGGGGCGCACAGCCTCTGCTGCTGCCTGCTGTACTGTGCAGCGTCCTGTGGTCAGTATGGAGGTTGGGCGGGGGGCGCGCACAGCTTCTGCTGCTGTCTGCTGTACTGTGCAGCATCCTGTGGTCAGTATGGAGGTTGGGCGGTGGGCGCACATGGTCTCAGCTGCTGTCTGCTGTACTGTGCAGCATCCTGCGGTCAGTATGGAGGTTGGGCGGGGGGCGCGCACAGCTTCTGCTGCTGTCTGCTGTACTGTGCAGCATCCTGTGGTCAGTATGGAGGTTGGGCGGTGGGCGCACATGGTCTCAGCTGCTGTCTGCTGTACTGTGCAGCATCCTGCGGTCAGTATGGAGGTTGGGCGGGGGGCGCGCACAGCCTCCGCTGCTGTCTGCTGTACTGTGCAGCGTCCTGCGGTCAGTATGGAGGTTGGGCGGGGGTGCACATGGTCTCAGCTGCTGTCTGCTGTACTGTGCAGCATCCTGCGGTCAGTATGGAGGTTGGGCAAAGGAAGCGTATAGCCTCTGCTGCTGTCTGCTGTACTGTGCAGCGTCCTGCAGTCAGTATGGTGGTTGGGCGGGGGGCGCACAGCCTCTGCTGCTGTCTGCTGTACTGTGCAGCGTCCTGCGGTCAGTATGGAGGTTTAGCGGAGGGAGCGCACAGCCTCCGCTGCTGTCTGCTGTACTGTGCAGCATCCTGTGGTCAGTATGGAGGTTGGGCGGAGGGAGTGCACAGCCTCCACTGCTGTCTGCTGTACTGTGCAGCGTCCTGCTGTCAGTATGGAGGTTGGGCGGGGGCGCACAGCCTCTGCTGCTGTCTGCTGTACTGTGCAGTGTCCTGCGGTCAGTATGGATGTTGGGCAGAGGGAGCGCACAGCCTCCGCTGCTTTCTGCTGTACTGTGCAGCGTCCTGCGGGCAGTGTGGAGGTTGGGCAGATGGCACGCACAGCATTCGTTGCTGTCTGCTGTACTGTATGGTGGTTGGGCGGGGGGCGCACAGCTTCTGCTGCTGTCTGCTGTACTGTTCAGCATCCTGCGGTCAGTATGGAGGTTGGGCAGAGGAAGCGCACAGCCTCTGCAGCTGTCTGCTGTACCGTGCAGCGTCCTACGTGCAGTGTGGAGGTTGGGCAGATGGCACACACAGCCTCTGCTGCTGTCTGGTGTACTGTGCAACGTCCTGCGGTCAGTATGGAGGTTGGGCGGTGGGCGCACAGCCTCCGCTGCTGTCTGCTGTACTGTGCAGCGTCCTGCAGTCAGTATGGTGGTTGGGCGGGGGGTGCACAGCTTCTGCTGCTGTCTGCTGTACTATGCAGCATCCTGCGGTCAGTATGGTGGTTGGGCAGATGGCACGCACAGCCTCCGCTGCTGCCTGCTGTACTCTGCAGCGTCCTGCTGTCAGTATGGAGGTTGGTCAGTTTGAGTGCAGCCTCCGCTGCTGTCTGCTGTACTGTGCAGCGTCCTGCGGTCAGTATGGAGGTTGGGCGGGGGGCACACAGCCTCTGCTGCTGTCTGCTGTACTGTGCAGCGTCCTGTGGTCAGTATGGAGGATGGGCGGTGGGCGCGCACAGCTTCTGCTGCTGTCTGCTGTACTGTGCAGCATCCTGTGGTCAGTATGGAGGTTGGGCGGTGGGCGCACATGGTCTCAGCTGCTGTCTGCTGTACTGTGCAGCATCCTGCGGTCAGTATGGAGGTTGGGCGGGGGGCGCGCACAGCCTCCGCTGCTGTCTGCTGTACTGTGCAGCGTCCTGTGGTCAGTGTGGAGGTTGGGCGGGGCGCGCGCACAGCCTCCGCTGCTGTCTGCTGTACTGTGCAGCGTCCTGCGGTCAGTATGGAGGTTGGGCGGGGGTGCACATGGTCTCAGCTGCTGTCTGCTGTACTGTGCAGCATCCTGCGGTCAGTATGGAGGTTGGGCAAAGGAAGCGTACAGCCTCTGCTGCTGTCCTGTGTACTGTGCAGCGTCCTGCAGTCAGTATGGTGGTTGGGCGGGGGGCGCACAGCCTCTGCTGCTGTCTGCTGTACTGTGCAGCGTCCTGCGGTCAGTATGGAGGTTTAGCGGAGGGAGCGCACAGCCTCCGCTGCTGTCTGCTGTACTGTGCAGCATCCTGTGGTCAGTATGGAGGTTGGGCGGAGGGAGTGCACAGCCTCCACTGCTGTCTGCTGTACTGTGCAGCGTCCTGCTGTCAGTATGGAGGTTGGGCGGGGGCGCACAGCCTCTGCTGCTGTCTGCTGTACTGTGCAGTGTCTTGCGGTCAGTATGGATGTTGAGCAGAGGGAGCGCACAGCCTCCGCTGCTTTCTGCTGTACTGTGCAGCGTCCTGCGGGCAGTGTGGAGGTTGGGCAGATGGCACGCACAGCATTCGTTGCTGTCTGCTGTACTGTATGGTGGTTGGGCGGGGGGCGCACAGCTTCTGCTGCTGTCTGCTGTACTGTGCAGCATCCTGCGGTCAGTATGGAGGTTGGGCAGAGGAAGCGCACAGCCTCTGCAGCTGTCTGCTGTACCGTGCAGCGTCCTACGTGCAGTGTGGAGGTTGGGCAGATGGCACACACAGCCTCTGCTGCTGTCTGGTGTACTGTGCAACGTCCTGCGGTCAGTATGGAGGTTGGGCGGTGGGCGCATAGCCTCCGCTGCTGTCTGCTGTACTGTGCAGCGTCCTGCAGTCAGTATGGTGGTTGGGCGGGGGGTGCACAGCTTCTGCTGCTGTCTGCTGTACTATGCAGCATCCTGCGGTCAGTATGGTGGTTGGGCAGATGGCACGCACAGCCTCCGCTGCTGCCTGCTGTACTCTGCAGCGTCCTGCTGTCAGTATGGAGGTTGGTCAGTTTGAGTGCAGCCTCCGCTGCTGTCTGCTGTACTGTGCAGCGTCCTGCGGTCAGTATGGAGGTTGGGCGGGGGGCACACAGCCTCTGCTGCTGTCTGCTGTATGTGCAGCGTCCTGCGGTCAGTATGGAGGTTGGTCAGTTTGAGTGCAGCCTCCGCTGCTGTCTGCTGTACTGTGCAGCGTCCTGCGGTCAGTATGGAGGTTGGGCGGGGGGCACACAGCCTCTGCTGCTGTCTGCTGTACTGTGCAGCGTCCTGTGGTCAGTATGGAGGATGGGCGGTGGGCGCGCACAGCTTCTGCTGCTGTCTGCTGTACTGTGCAGCATCCTGTGGTCAGTATGGAGGTTGGGCGGTGGGCGCACATGGTCTCAGCTGCTGTCTGCTGTACTGTGCAGCATCCTGCGGTCAGTATGGAGGTTGGGCGGGGGGCGCGCACAGCTTCTGCTGCTGTCTGCTGTACTGTGCAGCGTCCTGTGGTCAGTGTGGAGGTTGGGCGGGGCGCGCGCACAGCCTCCGCTGCTGTCTGCTGTACTGTGCAGCGTCCTGCGGTCAGTATGGAGGTTGGGCGGGGGTGCACATGGTCTCAGCTGCTGTCTGCTGTACTGTGCAGCATCCTGCGGTCAGTAGGGAGGTTGGGCAAAGGAAGCGTACAGCCTCTGCAGCTGTCTGCTGTACTGTGCAGTGTCCTGCAGTCAGTATGGTGGTTGGGCGGGGAGCGCACAGCCTCTGCTGCTGTCTGCTGTACTGTGCAGCGTCCTGCGGTCAGTATGGAGGTTTAGCGGAGGGAGCGCACAGCCTCCGCTGCTGTCTGCTGTACTGTGCAGCATCCTGTGGTCAGTATGGAGGTTGGGCGGAGGGAGTGCACAGCCTCCACTGCTGTCTGCTGTACTGTGCAGCGTCCTGCTGTCAGTATGGAGGTTGGGCGGGGGCGCACAGCCTCTGCTGCTGTCTGCTGTACTGTGCAGTGTCCTGCGGTCAGTATGGATGTTGGGCAGAGGGAGCGCACAGCCTCCGCTGCTTTCTGCTGTACTGTGCAGCGTCCTGCGGGCAGTGTGGAGGTTGGGCAGATGGCACGCACAGCATTCGTTGCTGTCTGCTGTACTGTATGGTGGTTGGGCGGGGGGCGCACAGCTTCTGCTGCTGTCTGCTGTACTGTGCAGCATCCTGCGGTCAGTATGGAGGTTGGGCAGAGGAAGCGCACAGCCTCTGCAGCTGTCTGCTGTACCGTGCAGCGTCCTACGTGCAGTGTGGAGGTTGGGCAGATGGCACACACAGCCTCTGCTGCTGTCTGGTGTACTGTGCAACGTCCTGCGGTCAGTATGGAGGTTGGGCGGTGGGCGCACAGCCTCCGCTGCTGTCTGCTGTACTGTGCAGCGTCCTGCAGTCAGTATGGTGGTTGGGCAGGGGGTGCACAGCTTCTGCTGCTGTCTGCTGTACTATGCAGCATCCTGCGGTCAGTATGGTGGTTGGGCAGATGGCACGCACAGCCTCCGCTGCTGCCTGCTGTACTCTGCAGCGTCCTGCTGTCAGTATGGAGGTTGGTTAGTTTGAGTGCAGCCTCCGCTGCTGTCTGCTGTACTGTGCAGCGTCCTGCGGTCAGTATGGAGGTTGGGCGGGGGGCACACAGCCTCTGCTGCTGTCTGCTGTATGTGCAGCGTCCTGCAGTCAGTATGGAGGTTGGACGAGGGGGGGGGGTGCGCACAGCTTCTGCTGCTGTCTGCTGTACTGTGCAGCATCCTGTGGTCATTATGGAGGTTGGGCGGGGGCGCGCACAGCCTTCGCTGCTGTCTGCTGTACTGTGCAGCGTCCTGCGGTCAGTATGGAGGTTGGACGAGGGGGGGGGGGTGCGCACAGCTTCTGCTGCTGTCTGCTGTACTGTGCAGCATCCTGTGGTCATTATGGAGGTTGGGCGGGGGGCGCGCACAGCCTCCGCTGCTGTCTGCTGTACTGTGCAGCGTCCTGCGGTCAGTATGGAGGTTGGGCGGGGGCGCACATGTTCTCAGCTGCTGTCTGCTGTACTGTGCAGCGTCCTGCGGTCAGTACGGAGGTTGGGCGGGGGCGCGCACAGCCTCCGCTGCTGTCTGCTGTACTGTGAAGCGTCCTGCGTTCAGTATGGAGGTTGGGCGGGGGGCGCGTACAGCCTCCGCTGCTGTCTGCTGTACTGTGCAGTGTCCTGCTGTCAGTATGGAGGTTGGGCAGATGGCACGCACAGCCCCCGCTGCTGTCTGCTGTACTGTGAAGCGTCCTGCGTTCAGTATGGAGGTTGGGCGGGGGGCGCGCACAGCCTCCGCTGCTGTCTGCTGTACTGTGCAGCGTCCTGCGGTCAGTATGGAGGTTGGGCGGGGGCGCACATGTTCTCAGCTGCTGTCTGCTGTACTGTGCAGCGTCCTGCGGTCAGTACGGAGGTTGGGCGGGGGCGCGCACAGCCTCCGCTGCTGTCTGCTGTACTGTGAAGCTTCCTGCTTTCAGTATGGAGGTTGGGCGGGGGGCGCGCACAGCCTCCGCTGCTGTCTGCTGTACTGTGCAGCGTCCTGCGGTCAGTATGGAGGTTGGACGGGGGGGGGGCGCACAGCTTCTGCTGCTGTCTGCTGTACTGTGCAGCATCCTGTGGTCAGTATGGAGGTTGGGCGGTGGGCGCACATGGTCTCAGCTGCTGTCTGCTGTACTGTGCAGCATCCTGCGGTCAGTATGGAGGTTGGGCGGGGGGCGCGCACAGCCTCCGCTGCTGTCTGCTGTACTGTGCAGCGTCCTGCGGTCAGTGTGGAGGTTGGGCGGGGCGCGCGCACAGCCTCCGCTGCTGTCTGCTGTACTGTGCAGCGTCCTGCTGTCAGTATGGAGGTTGGGCAGATGGCACGCACAGCCCCCGCTGCTGTCTGCTGTACTGTGCAGTGTCCTGCGGTCAGTATTTAGGTTGGGCGTGGGGCGCACAGCCTCTGCTGCTGCCTGCTGTACTGTGCAGCGTCCTGTGGTCAGTATGGAGGTTGGGCGGGGGTGCACATGGTCTCAGCTGCTGTCTGCTGTACTGTGCAGCATCCTGCGGTCAGTATGGAGGTTGGGCAGGGGGCGCGCACAGCCTCCGCTGCGGTCTGCTGTACTGTGCAGCGTCCTGCGGTCAGTATAGAGGTTGGGCAGGGGGCGCGCACAGCCTCCGCTGCTGTCTGCTGTACTGTGCAGCGTCCTGCGGTCAGTATGGAGGTTGGGCGGGGGGCGCGCACAGCCTCCGCTGCTGTCTGCTGTACTGTGCAGTGTCCTGCTGTCAGTATGGAGGTTTAGCGGAGGGAGCGCACAGCCTCCGCTGCTGTCTGCTGTACTGTGCAGCATCCTGTGGTCAGTATGGAGGTTGGGCGGAGGGAGTGCACAGCCTCCACTGCTGTCTGCTGTACTGTGCAGCGTCCTGCTGTCAGTATGGAGGTTGGGCGGGGGCGCACAGCCTCTGCTGCTGTCTGCTGTACTGTGCAGTGTCCTGCGGTCAGTATGGATGTTGAGCAGAGGGAGCGCACAGCCTCTGCTGCTTTCTGCTGTACTGTGCAGCGTCCTGCGGGCAGTGTGGAGGTTGGGCAGATGGCACGCACAGCATTCGTTGCTGTCTGCTGTACTGTATGGTGGTTGGGCGGGGGGCGCACAGCTTCTGCTGCTGTCTGCTGTACTGTGCAGCATCCTGCGGTCAGTATGGAGGTTGGGCAGAGGAAGCGCACAGCCTCTGCAGCTGTCTGCTGTACCGTGCAGCGTCCTACGTGCAGTGTGGAGGTTGGGCAGATGGCACACACCGCCTCTGCTGCTGTCTGGTGTACTGTGCAACGTCCTGCGGTCAGTATGGAGGTTGGGCGGTGGGCGCATAGCCTCCGCTGCTGTCTGCTGTACTGTGCAGCGTCCTGCAGTCAGTATGGTGGTTGGGCGGGGGGTGCACAGCTTCTGCTGCTGTCTGCTGTACTATGCAGCATCCTGCGGTCAGTATGGTGGTTGGGCAGATGGCACGCACAGCCTCCGCTGCTGCCTGCTGTACTCTGCAGCGTCCTGCTGTCAGTATGGAGGTTGGTCAGTTTGAGTGCAGCCTCCGCTGCTGTCTGCTGTACTGTGCAGCGTCCTGCGGTCAGTATGGAGGTTGGGCGGGGGGCACACAGCCTCTGCTGCTGTCTGCTGTATGTGCAGCGTCCTGCGGTCAGTATGGAGGTTGGTCAGTTTGAGTGCAGCCTCCGCTGCTGTCTGCTGTACTGTGCAGCGTCCTGCGGTCAGTATGGAGGTTGGGCGGGGGGCACACAGCCTCTGCTGCTGTCTGCTGTACTGTGCAGCGTCCTGTGGTCAGTATGGAGGATGGGCGGTGGGCGCGCACAGCTTCTGCTGCTGTCTGCTGTACTGTGCAGCATCCTGTGGTCAGTATGGAGGTTGGGCGGTGGGCGCACATGGTCTCAGCTGCTGTCTGCTGTACTGTGCAGCATCCTGCGGTCAGTATGGAGGTTGGGCGGGGGTGCACATGGTCTCAGCTGCTGTCTGCTGTACTGTGCAGCATCCTGCGGTCAGTATGGAGGTTGGGCAAAGGAAGCGTACAGCCTCTGCAGCTGTCTGCTGTACTGTGCAGTGTCCTGCAGTCAGTATGGTGGTTGGGCGGGGAGCGCACAGCCTCTGCTGCTGTCTGCTGTACTGTGCAGCGTCCTGCGGTCAGTATGGAGGTTTAGCGGAGGGAGCGCACAGCCTCCGCTGCTGTCTGCTGTACTGTGCAGCATCCTGTGGTCAGTATGGAGGTTGGGCGGAGGGAGTGCACAGCCTCCACTGCTGTCTGCTGTACTGTGCAGCGTCCTGCTGTCAGTATGGAGGTTGGGCGGGGGCGCACAGCCTCTGCTGCTGTCTGCTGTACTGTGCAGTGTCCTGCGGTCAGTATGGATGTTGGGCAGAGGGAGCGCACAGCCTCCGCTGCTTTCTGCTGTACTGTGCAGCGTCCTGCGGGCAGTGTGGAGGTTGGGCAGATGGCACGCACAGCATTCGTTGCTGTCTGCTGTACTGTATGGTGGTTGGGCGGGGGGCGCACAGCTTCTGCTGCTGTCTGCTGTACTGTGCAGCATCCTGCGGTCAGTATGGAGGTTGGGCAGAGGAAGCGCACAGCCTCTGCAGCTGTCTGCTGTACCGTGCAGCGTCCTACGTGCAGTGTGGAGGTTGGGCAGATGGCACACACAGCCTCTGCTGCTGTCTGGTGTACTGTGCAACGTCCTGCGGTCAGTATGGAGGTTGGGCGGTGGGCGCACAGCCTCCGCTGCTGTCTGCTGTACTGTGCAGCGTCCTGCAGTCAGTATGGTGGTTGGGCAGGGGGTGCACAGCTTCTGCTGCTGTCTGCTGTACTATGCAGCATCCTGCGGTCAGTATGGTGGTTGGGCAGATGGCACGCACAGCCTCCGCTGCTGCCTGCTGTACTCTGCAGCGTCCTGCTGTCAGTATGGAGGTTGGTTAGTTTGAGTGCAGCCTCCGCTGCTGTCTGCTGTACTGTGCAGCGTCCTGCGGTCAGTATGGAGGTTGGGCGGGGGGCACACAGCCTCTGCTGCTGTCTGCTGTATGTGCAGCGTCCTGCAGTCAGTATGGAGGTTGGACGAGGGGGGGGGGGGGTGCGCACAGCTTCTGCTGCTGTCTGCTGTACTGTGCAGCATCCTGTGGTCATTATGGAGGTTGGGCGGGGGCGCGCACAGCCTTCGCTGCTGTCTGCTGTACTGTGCAGCGTCCTGCGGTCAGTATGGAGGTTGGACGAGGGGGGGGGGGGTGCGCACAGCTTCTGCTGCTGTCTGCTGTACTGTGCAGCATCCTGTGGTCATTATGGAGGTTGGGCGGGGGGCGCGCACAGCCTCCGCTGCTGTCTGCTGTACTGTGCAGCGTCCTGCGGTCAGTATGGAGGTTGGGCGGGGGCGCACATGTTCTCAGCTGCTGTCTGCTGTACTGTGCAGCGTCCTGCGGTCAGTACGGAGGTTGGGCGGGGGCGCGCACAGCCTCCGCTGCTGTCTGCTGTACTGTGAAGCGTCCTGCGTTCAGTATGGAGGTTGGGCGGGGGGCGCGTACAGCCTCTGCTGCTGTCTGCTGTACTGTGCAGTGTCCTGCTGTCAGTATGGAGGTTGGGCAGATGGCACGCACAGCCCCCGCTGCTGTCTGCTGTACTGTGAAGCGTCCTGCGTTCAGTATGGAGGTTGGGCGGGGGGCGCGCACAGCCTCCGCTGCTGTCTGCTGTACTGTGCAGCGTCCTGCGGTCAGTATGGAGGTTGGGCGGGGGCGCACATGTTCTCAGCTGCTGTCTGCTGTACTGTGCAGCGTCCTGCGGTCAGTACAGAGGTTGGGCGGGGGCGCGCACAGCCTCCGCTGCTGTCTGCTGTACTGTGAAGCGTCCTGCGTTCAGTATGGAGGTTGGACGGGGGGCGCGCACAGCCTCCGCTGCTGTCTGCTGTACTGTGCAGCGTCCTGCGGTCAGTATGGAGGTTGGACGGGGGGGGCGCGCACAGCTTCTGCTGCTGTCTGCTGTACTGTGCAGCATCCTGTGGTCAGTATGGAGGTTGGGCGGTGGGCGCACATGGTCTCAGCTGCTGTCTGCTGTACTGTGCAGCATCCTGCGGTCAGTATGGAGGTTGGGCGGGGGGCGCGCACAGCCTCCGCTGCTGTCTGCTGTACAGTGCAGCGTCCTGCGGTCAGTGTGGAGGTTGGGCGGGGCGCGCGCACAGCCTCCGCTGCTGTCTGCTGTACTGTGCAGCGTCCTGCTGTCAGTATGGAGGTTGGGCAGATGGCACGCACAGCCCCCGCTGCTGTCTGCTGTACTGTGCAGTGTCCTGCGGTCAGTATGGAGGTTGGGCGTGGGGCGCACAGCCTCTGCTGCTGCCTGCTGTACTGTGCAGCGTCCTGTGGTCAGTATGGAGGTTGGGCGGGGGTGCACATGGTCTCAGCTGCTGTCTGCTGTACTGTGCAGCATCCTGCGGTCAGTATGGAGGTTGGGCAGGGGGCGCGCACAGCCTCCGCTGCGGTCTGCTGTACTGTGCAGCGTCCTGCGGTCAGTATAGAGGTTGGGCAGGGGGCGCGCACAGCCTCCGCTGCTGTCTGCTGTACTGTGCAGCGTCCTGCGGTCAGTATGGAGGTTGGGCGGGGGGCGCGCACAGCCTCCGCTGCTGTCTGCTGTACTGTGCAGTGCCCTGCTGTCAGTATGGAGGTTGGGCAGATGGCACGCACAGCCCCCGCTGCTGTCTGCTGTACTGTGCAGTGTCCTGCGGTCAGTATGGAGGTTGGGCGTGGGGCGCACAGCCTATGCTGCTGCCTGCTGTACTGTGCAGCGTCCTGTGGTCAGTATGGAGGTTGGGCGGGGGGCGCGCACAGCCTCCGCTGCTGTCTGCTGTACTGTGCAGCGTCCTGCTGTCAGTATGGAGGTTGGACGGGGGGGGTGCGCACAGCTTCTGCTGCTGTCTGCTGTACTGTGCAGCGTCCTGTGGTCAGTATGGAGGTTGGGCGGGGGGCGCACATGGTCTCAGCTGCTGTCTGCTGTACTGTGCAGCATCCTGCGGTCAGTATGGAGGTTGGGTGGGGGGCGCGCGCAGCCTCCGCTGCTGTCTGCTGTACTGTGCAGCATCCTGCGGTCAGTGTGGAGGTTGGGCGGGGGGCGCGCACAGCCTCCGCTGCTGTCTACTGTACTGTGCAGCGTCCTGCGGTCAGTATGGAGGTTGGGCGGGGGGCGCGCACAGCCTCCGCTGCGGTCTGCTGTACTGTGCAGCGTCCTGCGGTCAGTATGGAGGTTGGACAGGGGGCGCGCACAGCCTCCGCTGCTGTCTGCTGTACTGTGCAGCGTCCTGCGGTCAGTATGGAGGTTGGGCGGGGGGCGCGCACAGCCTCCGCTGCTGTCTGTTGTACTGTGCAGTGTCCTGCTGTCAGTATGGAGGTTGGGCAGATGGCACGCACAGCCCCCGCTGCTGTCTGCTGTACTGTGCAGCATCCTGTGGTCATTATGGAGGTTGGGCGGGGGGCGCGCACAGCCTCCGCTGCTGTCTGCTGTACTGTGCAGCGTCCTGCGGTCAGTATGGAGGTTGGGCGGGGGCGCACATGTTCTCAGCTGCTGTCTGCTGTACTGTGCAGCGTCCTGCGGTCAGTACGGAGGTTGGGCGGGGGCGCGCACAGCCTCCGCTGCTGTCTGCTGTACTGTGAAGCGTCCTGCGTTCAGTATGGAGGTTGGGCGGGGGGCGCGTACAGCCTCTGCTGCTGTCTGCTGTACTGTGCAGTGTCCTGCTGTCAGTATGGAGGTTGGGCAGATGGCACGCACAGCCCCCGCTGCTGTCTGCTGTACTGTGAAGCGTCCTGCGTTCAGTATGGAGGTTGGGCGGGGGGCGCGCACAGCCTCCGCTGCTGTCTGCTGTACTGTGCAGCGTCCTGCGGTCAGTATGGAGGTTGGGCGGGGGCGCACATGTTCTCAGCTGCTGTCTGCTGTACTGTGCAGCGTCCTGCGGTCAGTACGGAGGTTGGGCGGGGGCGCGCACAGCCTCCGCTGCTGTCTGCTGTACTGTGAAGCGTCCTGCGTTCAGTATGGAGGTTGGACGGGGGGCGCGCACAGCCTCCGCTGCTGTCTGCTGTACTGTGCAGCGTCCTGCGGTCAGTATGGAGGTTGGACGGGGGGGGGGCGCGCACAGCTTCTGCTGCTGTCTGCTGTACTGTGCAGCATCCTGTGGTCAGTATGGAGGTTGGGCGGTGGGCGCACATGGTCTCAGCTGCTGTCTGCTGTACTGTGCAGCATCCTGCGGTCAGTATGGAGGTTGGGCGGGGGGCGCGCACAGCCTCCGCTGCTGTCTGCTGTACTGTGCAGCGTCCTGCGGTCAGTGTGGAGGTTGGGCGGGGCGCGCGCACAGCCTCCGCTGCTGTCTGCTGTACTGTGCAGCGTCCTGCTGTCAGTATGGAGGTTGGGCAGATGGCACGCACAGCCCCCGCTGCTGTCTGCTGTACTGTGCAGTGTCCTGCGGTCAGTATGGAGGTTGGGCGTGGGGCGCACAGCCTCTGCTGCTGCCTGCTGTACTGTGCAGCGTCCTGTGGTCAGTATGGAGGTTGGGCGGGGGTGCACATGGTCTCAGCTGCTGTCTGCTGTACTGTGCAGCATCCTGCGGTCAGTATGGAGGTTGGGCAGGGGGCGCGCACAGCCTCCGCTGCGGTCTGCTGTACTGTGCAGCGTCCTGCGGTCAGTATAGAGGTTGGGCAGGGGGCGCGCACAGCCTCCGCTGCTGTCTGCTGTACTGTGCAGCGTCCTGCGGTCAGTATGGAGGTTGGGCGGGGGGCGCGCACAGCCTCCGCTGCTGTCTGCTGTACTGTGCAGTGTCCTGCTGTCAGTATGGAGGTTGGGCAGATGGCACGCACAGCCCCCGCTGCTGTCTGCTGTACTGTGCAGTGTCCTGCGGTCAGTATGGAGGTTGGGCGTGGGGCGCACAGCCTCTGCTGCTGCCTGCTGTACTGTGCAGCGTCCTGTGGTCAGTATGGAGGTTGGGCGGGGGGCGCGCACAGCCTCCGCTGCTGTCTGCTGTACTGTGCAGCGTCCTGCTGTCAGTATGGAGGTTGGACGGGGGGGGTGCGCACAGCTTCTGCTGCTGTCTGCTGTACTGTGCAGCGTCCTGTGGTCAGTATGGAGGTTGGGCGGGGGGCGCACATGGTCTCAGCTGCTGTCTGCTGTACTGTGCAGCATCCTGCGGTCAGTATGGAGGTTGGGTGGGGGGCGCGCGCAGCCTCCGCTGCTGTCTGCTGTACTGTGCAGCATCCTGCGGTCAGTGTGGAGGTTGGGCGGGGGGCGCGCACAGCCTCCGCTGCTGTCTACTGTACTGTGCAGCGTCCTGCGGTCAGTATGGAGGTTGGGCGGGGGGCGCGCACAGCCTCCGCTGCGGTCTGCTGTACTGTGCAGCGTCCTGCGGTCAGTATGGAGGTTGGACAGGGGGCGCGCACAGCCTCCGCTGCTGTCTGCTGTACTGTGCAGCGTCCTGCGGTCAGTATGGAGGTTGGGCGGGGGGCGCGCACAGCCTCCGCTGCTGTCTGCTGTACTGTGCAGTGTCCTGCTGTCAGTATGGAGGTTGGGCAGATGGCACGCACAGCCCCCGCTGCTGTCTGCTGTACTGTGCAGTGTCCTGCGGTCAGTATGGAGGTTGGGCGTGGGGCGCACAGCCTCTGCTGCTGCCTGCTGTACTGTGCAGCGTCCTGTGGTCAGTATGGAGGTTGGGCGTGGGGCGCGCACAGCCTCCGCTGCTGTCTGCTGTACTGTGCAGCGTCCTGCTGTCAGTATGGAGGTTGGACGGGGGGGGGGGGGTGCGTACAGCTTCTGCTGCTTTCTGCTGTACTGTGCAGCGTCCTGTGGTCAGTATGGAGGTTGGGCGGGGGGCGCACATGGTCTCAGCTGCTGTCTGCTGTACTGTGCAGCATCCTGCGGTCAGTATGGAGGTTGGGCGGGGGGCGTGCACAGCCTCCGCTGCTGTCTGCTGTACTGTGCAGCATCCTGCGGTCAGTGTGGAGGTTGGGCGGGGGGCGCGCACAGCCTCCGCTGCTGTCTCATGTATTGTGCAGTGTCCTGTGGTCAGTATGGAGGTTGGGTGGGCGGTGCACACAGCCTCCGCTGCTGTCTCATGTACTGTGCAGCGCCCTGTGGTCAGTATGGAGGTTGGGTGGGCGGTGCACACAGCCTCCGCTGCTTTCTGCTGTACTGTGCAGCGTCCTGTGGTCAGTATGGAGGTTGGGCGGGGGGCGCACATGGTCTCAGCTGCTGTCTCATGTACTGTGCAGTGTCCTGTGGTCAGTATGGAGGTTGGGCGGGGGGCGCACATGGTCTCAGCTGCTGTCTCATGTACTGTGCAGCGTCCTGCGGTCAGTATGGAGGTTGGGCGGGGGGCGCGCACAGCCTCCGCTGCTGTCTGCTGTACTGTGCAGTGTTCTGCTGTCAGTATGGAGGTTGGGCAGATGGCACGCACAGCCCCCCCTGCTGTCTGCTGTACTGTGCAGTGTCCTGCGGTCAGTATGGAGGTTGGGCGTGGGGTGCACAGCCTCTGCTGCTGCCTGCTGTACTGTGCAGCGTCCTGTGGTCAGTATGGAGGTTGGGCGGGGGGCGCGCACAGCCTCCGCTGCTGGTTGGTGCTCAAGCCAAAAATATAGGGGAGTGGCTTCATGGGAAAGGGGCGTGGCCACACAATAATACTGATTTATATTACGCAGCACAGTTGTCTCAAATATTCAAATTATGGCAACAGTGCAAAATACATAAATGCCCCCACAGTGCCAAATACATAAATGCCCCCACAGTGCCAAATACATAAATGCCCCCACAGTGCCAAATACATAAATGCCCCCTCAGTGCCAAATACATAAATGCCCCCACAGTGCCAATTACATAAATGCCCCCACAGTGCCAAATACATAAATGCCCCCACAGTGCCAAATACATAAATGCCCCCACAGTGCCAAATACATAAATGCCCCCACAGTGCAGGTACATAAATGCCCCCACAGTACCTGTGCCAGCGACGAGGGAGGGGGAGTGGGACACGGGCGAGTGGGCCGCTGCTGAGTGGGTGGGTGCTCATCAATTTCCGTGGGTGCTCGGGCCCTCAAGCACCCACAGAATCGACACCTATGCTGACCCCCCATGCACCACACTCTTCCCCCTGCCCCTTTAGCCTCTAGGTACAGACCTCTGATCCTCCCCCCACACACACATGCACACACACACACATATATGCCAGCAATACAGAACAGACAGTTCTGTTATTGTCTCTACATATACCTGATCAGTGTAAAGGTGGCCATACACATGCAGATTTATCTTAAGATCAGGAGTCACTAGGCTGCTAGACGGCCAATAGTAGATGGTAGGGCAGGAAATACCATGTCGGCCTTTTGACTGTCGACATAGCCCATGTAGACCTAATGCTTGTGTCAACCTAATGACCCTGTCGACCTAAACCTATGTTGACCTTCTTGCATGTCGACCATCCTAGGGACCATATACCTTCATACCTGCTATAATATATTGTATTCTCACTTTGCAGAGAACTCCTGTCACTGGATTTCACTGCCTCCCATTACAGTGAAGATGGAGAACTGGTGACTGAATCCGCAGGACACATGGTATATACCATATATAGCCATAGTCATACAGTATATCTGATATGTTCTGTGGTGCACTGATGTCTCCTACTCATTTCTTGGGGCAGATGTATCAAAGTTTGGAGAGAAATAAAGTCGCAGCCATGTTACAGGCATTGTAACTGGTGCAGGAGACTCCCAGTTCTTTGTCTAGTCCCCTGCACGCCTGGAAGAGAAGGGATCTCTCCAGCATCGCAGCCGCATCCTAATGAAGTGGGCAGGATGAGAGATAATCAGTGGTAGCTCCAGGAAGTGGAGCCACACCCACCACCTGTAAGCAGTGTCGGACTGGGAGGGTAAGGGCCCACGAGGGGGGGGGGGGCGTTTTGGTTGGCAGGGGCGTTTTGGGTGGCGGGGGGTGCGGCACATCTTACCCTCACCCGACACTGAGTCACCACCTGCTTCATTTGGGAGCGGGGGTGTGACTTGCGCACCTCTCACCTTGCTAGGTGTCCTTGTTGCTGCGGTCGTGTAGCGGGAAGCTGAGCTGCCGCTTGGGGGTCGAGGAAGGCAGCAGCGGCACTGCACAGCATGGACCCAGAGCTTGCTGACCACGCCGGGAACCGGTCGCACATGTAAGCTGCCTCCTGTGGCTGCAGTTTGGAGCTGCACTTCATCGGATGGGCACTGGGGGCCTGCCTGGACTGCCCCGGTGGAGGACCGGGGGATAAACCTTTCCATCAGGAGTTGGGACCTGCCCACCTAAAAAAGATGGCGTGGTAGAAAAATCACCGGGACCTACCGAGGAATTCCCCGGTCCCCTGCTGGGCCAGTCCGAGCCTGCCTGTAAGTCGGTTTGAAATGGCAGTTGGTGGCACTGGGTGTGGCTTCCCTATTTGAATTTTGTGCTGCAGCCCCGCCTCTGGAGCCTCCCTTGGAGATAATCATCGTCAATTGCGGAGCTGCGGGGAAGGAACGGGCCTAACATGCCACAAGTGATGTCATTTTAGCCCTGCCCCTTTCTGCAGTTTGGGGAAATCTGGGAATCCTATCCATGACATCAGCACTGTGATGCTAACATCTGGGCACTCGATGCCACTGCCCATGCATAGTCTGGGGCGCTGCCTCAGGTAGGTGCATATCTGCAGGGACTGGCCTGACAAAGCATGAATGATTTCTCTCCCCTTCGACAGCATGCAAGGGGACCTGGCAGAGACATATAATGCAGTGTTTGTGCTGCCCGGTGCAATCTGGCAGTCACCCGCCCAGCACGAACCTGCCCAGCACGTACCCGCCCAGCACGTACCCGCCCAGCATGTACCTGCCCAGCATGTGCTCCCACTGACTGGCAGAGACATATAATGCAGTATTTGTGCTGCCCGGTGCAATCTGGCAGTCACCCGCCCAGCACGAACCTGCCCAGCAGGTACCCGCCCAGCACGTACCTGCCCAGCATGTGCAACCACTGACTGGCAGACACATATAATGCAGTGTTTGTGCTGCCCAGTGCAATCTGGCAGTCACCCGCCCAGCATGTACCCGCGGTTAAAGCCTTTTAAATCCCAAACCAATGGCCAATAAGTGAGTTGCGCAGTTTATGTACTGTGTCCGTATACCTAACAAGGGCCGAACCGATGCGCAGCGCCATGTAGTGAACCTTATCAGCGTATCTCTCACGCTGAACCGATACCCTAATGGCGGTATCCTTTCGCAGTATAAGTACTTAAACACAAGTAAAAACACCAGGTATAATTTCCTGTAAACCCTTCCGCTTATTGCGAATAATTACACGAGACTTGGTATAAATTCGGAATAAGGGTACAAAGTCGTTCACCGTATGTATTGAGTCCCTAAGGGACAAAGGGGGTAACAGAAATAAGAAAACAATAACCGAATATACGAATCACTACACAATACTTAACAATAACTAATGAAAAGGGGAAAAACAGATGTAAGCACAATCAGCCACAGTACAACTACAACAATACAAAAGCACAGTTACCGTCTCTCAACACACGGGCACTACTCGGTCCGAGTATCTGTATCCAGTCCAAGATAGAAGATAGAAAGTCCTGATCCTGTGCACAACATTATATAGGGTCCAGATAATGGGGTACAGTAAGGTTCTTCATTGGCCAAGAGGTCAGGTTTCGCTTCTCCTGATTGGTACAGTAAGGATGCACAGCTGTGTATTTGTCCAAGGCTCGTCATAGGTCTAGGGGTCATGCTGTGCGTCCGGTTTCAGCTGGATCTTTCAATTAGACCATCCTCATGGCAATGTGAAACATAAGATATGCAGTACGCTATTGGTCTGTTGGCATCACCATGTTTTTGAGTAAGGACTCCTGCCACACATCCAGCTGATTCCGTACCAAACAATTCCAATGGTTTCCCATGATCTGGCATTCCCAGTGCTGGAGCCTCTGTTAGACTTGCCTTTAGCTCTTCAAAAGCCAACTCGGATTCCTCAGTATGCGAGACCCGGTCTGGCTTAGTAGAGGAGACCATTTGTTGCAGTGGTAATGCCAACATAGAGAAACATGGGGTCCAGTTACGACAGTACCCACACATGCCTAGGAAAGTACGGATTTGCTGCTAAGTCTGCGGCAGTAACATCGTCAGTGAGATGTCACAACCCTTGGGTAAGACAGTGTCCCAGATACTTAGCCCTGGTCTGGGATCGCTGCAGTTTGTCCTTCGATACTTTATGTCCTGTCTCTGAGAGATGCATCAGCAGTTGTCTAGTGTCAGCTACTGATGATATTAGTGAGTCAGAACATAACAATAAATCAGCGACATATTGTATCAGTATCGAGCCACTCATGGGCTGAAAGGACTGTAAACAATCATGCAAGGCCTGGGAGAAGATGCTAGGGCTGTCTATGAATCCCTGGGGGAGGCGGCTCCAGGTGTACTGTACTCCTCTGTAGGTAAATGCGAAGAGGTATTGGCTGTCTATGAATCCCTGGGGGAGGCGGCTCCAGGTGTACTGTACTCCTCTGTAGGTAAATGTGAAGCGGTATTGGCTGTCTATGAATCCCTGGAGGAGGCGGCTCCAGGTGTACTGTACTCCTCTGTAGGTAAATGTGAAGAGGTATTGGCTGTCTATGAATCCCTGGGGGAGGCAGCTCCAGGTGTACTGTACTCCTCTGTAGGTAAATGCGAAGAGGTATTGGCTGTATATGAATCCCTGGAGGAGGCGGCTCCAGGTGTACTGTACTCCTCTGTAGGTAAATGCGAAGAGGTATTGGCTGTCTATGAATCCCTGGGGGAGGCGGCTCCAGGTATACTGTCCTCCTCTGTAGGTAAATGTGAAGAGGTATTGGCTGTCTATGAATCCCTGGGGGAGGCGGCTCCAGGTATACTGTCCTCCTCTGTAGGTAAATGCGAAGAGGTATTGGCTGTCTATGAATCCCTGGGGGAGGCGGCTCCAGGTATACTGTCCTCCTCTGTAGGTAAATGCGAAGAGGTATTGGCTGTCTATAAATCCCTGAGGGAGGCGGCTCCAGGTATACTGTACTCCTCTGTAGGTAAATGCGAAGAGGTATTGGCTGTCTATGAATCCCTGAGGGAGGCGGCTCCAGGTATACTGTACTCCTCTGTAGGTAAATGTGAAGAGGTATTGGCTGTCTATGAATCCCTGGGGGAGGCGGCTCCAGGTATACTGTCCTCCTCTGTAGGTAAATGTGAAGAGGTATTGGCTGTCTATGAATCCCTGGAGGAGGCGGCTCCAGGTATACTGTCCTCCTCTGTAGGTAAATGCGAAGAGGTATTGGCTGTCTATGAATCCCTGGGGAAGGCGGCTCCAGGTGTACTGTCCTCCTCTGTAGGTAAATGCGAAGAGGTATTGGCTGTCTATGAATCCCTGGGGGAGGCGGCTCCAGGTATACTGTCCTCCTCTGTAGGTAAATGCGAAGAGGTATTGGCTGTCTATGAATCCCTGGGGGAGGCGGCTCCAGGTATACTGTACTCCTCTGTAGGTAAATGTGAAGAGGTATTGGCTGTCTATGAATCCCTGGGGGAGGTGGCTCCAGGTGTACTGTACTCCTCTGTAGGTAAATGCGAAGAGGTATTGGCTGTCTATGAATCCCTGGGGGAGGCGGCTCCAGGTGTACTGTACTCCTCTGTAGGTAAATGTGAAGAGGTATTGGCTGTCTATGAATCCTTGGGGGAGGCGGCTCCAGGTATACTGTCTTCCTCTGTAGGTAAATGTGAAGAGGTATTGGCTGTCTATGAATCCCTGGGGGAGGCGGCTCCAGGTATACTGTCCTCCTCTGTAGGTAAATGCGAAGAGGTATTGGCTGTCTAAGAATCCCTGGGGGAGGCGGCTCCAGGTGTACTGTCCTCCTCTGTAGGTAAATGTGAAGAGGTATTGGCTGTCTATGAATCCCTGGGGGAGGCGGCTCCAGGTATACTGTCCTCCTCTGTAGGTAAATGTGAAGAGGTATTGGCTGTCTATGAATCCCTGGGGGAGGCGGCTCCAGGTATACTGTCCTCCTCTGTAGGTAAATGCGAAGAGGTATTGGCTGTCTATGAATCCCTGGGGGAGGCGGCTCCAGGTGTACTGTACTCCTCTGTAGGTAAATGCGAAGAGGTATTGGCTGTCTATGAATCCCTGGGGGAGGCGGCTCCAGGTGTACTGTACTCCTCTGTAGGTAAATGCGAAGAGGTATTGGCTGTCTATGAATCCCTGGGGGAGGCGGCTCCAGGTGTACTGTACTCCTCTGTAGGTAAATGCGAAGAGGTATTGGCTGTCTATGAATCCCTGGGGGAGGCGGCTCCAGGTATACTGTACTCCTCTGTAGGTAAATGCGAAGAGGTATTGGCTGTCTATGAATCCCTGGGGGAGGCGGCTCCAGGTATACTGTACTCCTCTGTAGGTAAATGCGAAGAGGTATTGGCTGTCTATGAATCCCTGGGGGAGGCGGCTCCAGGTGTACTGTACTCCTCTGTAGGTAAATGCGAAGAGGTATTGGCTGTCTATGAATCCCTGGGGGAGGCGGCTCCAGGTATACTGTACTCCTCTGTAGGTAAATGCGAAGAGGTATTGGCTGTCTATGAATCCCTGGGGGAGGCGGCTCCAGGTGTACTGTACTCCTCTGTAGGTAAATGTGAAGAGGTATTGGCTGTCTATGAATCCCTGGGGGAGGCGGCTCCAGGTGTACTGTACTCCTCTGTAGGTAAATGCGAAGAGGTATTGGCTGTCTATGAATCCCTGGGGGAGGCGGCTCCAGGTATACTGTACTCCTCTGAAGGTAAATGCGAAGAGGTATTGGCTGTCTATGAATCCCTGGGGGAGGCAGATCCAGGTGTACTGTCCTCCTCTGTAGGTAAATGCAAAGAGGTATTGGCTGTCTATGAATCCCTGGGGGAGGCGGCTCCAGGTATACTGTCCTCCTCTGTAGGTAAATGCGAAGAGGTATTGGCTGTCTATGAATCCCTGGGGGAGGCGGCTCCACTTGTACTGTCCTCCTCTGTAGGTAAATGTAAAGAGGTATTGGCTGTCTATGAATCCCTGGGGGAGGCGGCTCCAGGTATACTGTACTCCTCTGTAGGTAAATGCGAAGAGGTATTGGCTGTCTATGAATCCCTGGGGGAGGCGGCTCCAGGTGTACTGTACTCCTCTGTAGGTAAATGCGAAGAGGTATTGGCTGTCTATGAATCCCTGGGGAGGCGGCTCCAGGTGTACTGTCCTCCTCTGTAGGTAAATGCGAAGAGGTATTGGCTGTCTATGAATCCCTGGGGAGGCGGCTCCAGGTGTACTGTCCTCCTCTGTAGGTAAATGCGAAGAGGTATTGGCTGTCTATGAATCCCTGGGGGAGGCGGCTCCACTTGTACTGTACTCCTCTGTAGGTAAATGCGAAGAGGTATTGGCTGTCTATGAATCCCTGGGGGAGGCGGCTCCAGGTATACTGTACTCCTCTGTAGGTAAATGCGAAGAGGTATTGGCTGTCTATGATTCCCTGGGGGAGGCGGCTCCAGGTGTACTGTCCTCCTCTGTAGGTAAATGCGAAGAGGTATTGGCTGTCTATGAATCCCTGGGGGAGGCGGCTCCAGGTGTACTGTATTCCTCTGTAGGTAAATGCGAAGAGGTATTGGCTGTCTATGAATCCCTGGGGGAGGCGGCTCCAGGTGTACTGTACTCCTCTGTAGGTAAATGCGAAGAGGTATTGGCTGTCTATGAATCCCTGGGGGAGGCGGCTCCAGGTGTACTGTCCTCCTCTGTAGGTAAATGCGAAGAGGTATTGGCTGTCTATGAATCCCTGGGGGAGGCGGCTCCAGGTGTACTGTACTCCTCTGTAGGTAAATGTGAAGAGGTATTGGCTGTCTATGAATCCCTGGGGGAGGCAGATCCAGGTGTACTGTACTCCTCTGTAGGTAAATGCGAAGAGGTATTGGCTGTCTATGAATCCCTGGGGGAGGCGGCTCCAGGTGTACTGTACTCCTCTGTAGGTAAATGTGAAGAGGTATTGGCTGTCTATGAATCCCTGGGGGAGGCGGCTCCAGGTGTACTGTACTCCTCGGTATGTAAAAGCAAAAAGGTATTGGCTGTCAGGGTGTAACGGGACAGAAAAGAAACAGAGCATAGGTGAATTACCGTAAAAACGGGTACAAATTTCTTCTCTGTGCAGCTGCAGGAAACAGATGTGTATGCGTAGGTGCGGGACGGTGTTAACATGCTCGCTAGGCTCCAAAAACACGCAGCCAAGTGAGCAAGTCTGAATCAGGCCATTGTCATAACCATGCAGCCTATCGGTGACAGTAGTGTGACTCTCAGTGACAGCAGGGTGACTCAGTGACAGCAGGGTGACTCTCAGTGACAGGCGTGACAGTAGTGTGACTCTCAGTGACAACGGCACGACTCTCAGTGACAGCAGGGTGACTCAGTGACAGCAGGGTGACTCTCAGTGACAGGCGTGACTCTCGGTGACAGTAGTGTGACTCTCAGTGACAGGCATAACTCTCGGTGACAGTAGTGTGACTCTCAGTGACAGCAGGGTGACTCAGTGACAGCAGGGTGACTCTCAGTGACAGGCGTGACTCTCAGTGACAGCAGGGTGACTCTCAGTGACAGCAGGGTGACTCAGTGACAGCAGGGTGACTCTCAGTGACAGGCATAACTCTCGGTGACAGTAGTGTGACTCTCAGTGACAGTGGTGGTACTCTTAGTGACAGCGGCGTGACTCTCAGTGACAGCAGGGTGACTCTCAGTGACAGCAGGGTGACTCTCAGTGACAGCAGGGTGACTCAGTGACAGCAGGGTGACTCTCAGTGACAGGCATACCTCTCGGTGACAGTAGTGTGACTCTCAGTGACAGTGGTGGTACTCTTAGTGACAGCGGCGTGACTCTCAGTGACAGCAGGGTGACTCTCAGTGACAGCAGGGTGACTCTCAGTAACAGCAGGGTGACTCTCAGTGACAGCAGGGTGACTCAGTGACAGCAGGGTGATTCTCAGTGACAGGCATAACTCTCGGTGACAGTAGTGTGACTCTCAGTGACAGTGGTGGGACTCTTAGTAACAGGGGGTGACTCTCAGTGACCCCAGGGTGACTCTCAGTGACATCAGGGTGACTCTCAGTGACAGCTGTGTAATTCTCAGTGACAATGGTGTGACTCTCAGTGACAGTATGGTGACTCTCAGTGACAGTAGGGTGACTCTTAGTGACAGTATGGTGACTCTCAGTGACAGATGTGACTCTTGGTGACAGTACTGTGACTCCCAGTGACCCCATGGTGACTCTCAGTGACAGGCGCGACTCTCGGCACAGTATGCTGACTCTCAGTGATAGTGGTGGGACTCTTAGTAACAGCGGGGTGACTCTCAGTGACCTCAGGGTGACTCTCAGTAGCATCAGGGTGACCGTCAGTGACAGCTGCGTGATTCCCAGTGACAATGGTGTGACTCTCAGTGACAGTATGATGATTCTCAGTGACCTTAGGGTGACTCTCAGTGACCCCAGGGTGACTCTCAGTGATAGCAGGGTGACTCTCAGTGACAGTAGGGTGACTCTCAGTGACAGTAGGGTGACTCTCAGTGACTCTCAGTGACAGGCGTGACTCTCGGCACAGTATGCTGACTCTCAGTGATAGTGGTGGGGCTCTTAGTGACAGTAGGGTGACTCTCAGTGACCCCAGGGTGACTCTCAGTAGCATCAGGGTGACTGTCAGTGACAGCTGCCTGATTCCCAGTGATGGTGTGACTCTCAGGGTGAGATTTAATAGGATGAGAGTTTCAGAAAGTGAGAGATTTGGTGAGAAATCTCCAGTTTTTTTAAAGCGGCAATCATTTATACTGCAAAATCAAACTGGTTTTGCGGTGTAAATGATTGCCACTTTAAAAAAACTGGAGATTTCTTACCAAATCTCTCACTCTCTGAAACTCTCATCCTATTAAATCTCACCCTCAGTGACAGTATGGTGACTCTCAGTGACAGTAGGGTGACTCTCTGTGACAGCAGGGTGACTCTCAGTGACAGCTGCGTGATTCTCAGTGACAGTTGGGTGACTCTCAGTGACAGTAGGGTGACACTTGGTGACAGAACTGGGACAAGGGGTTTGCAGCAAAAAGGTAGACAACCATTCAGTCTACACTATTAGGTCGACAAGCAAAAAGGTCGACATGCAAAAAAGTTGAAATACAAAAAGGTCAACATGTGAAAAGGTTGACATGCAAAAAAAAGGTCGAGATTCAAAAAGGTTGATACAAGCATTAGGTCGACAGTGTCAGGTGGACAGTCAAAAGGTCGATATGGGGTTTTTCACTTTTTTTTACCCAAATATCAACACAGTCGACATGGACACAGAATGAAGTACACACATCTTCTCGCATCGCTGGCTGCACTCGCCATGCTTCGAGCACGGAGCCTCGTTACGCTCGGCACACTACTTTATTCTCCCACCACGCCCTAGTGGATAGTAGGGCATGAAATACCGCTTTTGTCGGCACATGTCGGCTCAAAAAACAGTGAAAAACCCCATGCCGAACTTTTGGATGTCGACCTTTTTGTATGTTGACCGTTTTGCTTGTCAACCTTCTTGTTTGTAGACCTAATGGTGTCGACCTAACGGTTGTCTACCTTTTTGCTGTAGACCCGTTGTCTGGATCACCTCGGTGACAGTATGGTGGCTCTCAGTGACAGTGGCATGACTCTCAGTGACAGCAGGGTGACATTCAGTGACAGCAAGGTGACTCTCAGTGACAGTAGTGTAACTCTAAGTGATTGCGGCGTGACTCTTGGTGACAGCAGAGGGACTCTCAGTGACAGTGGTGTGACTCTAAGTGACAGTAGTGTAACTATCAGTGACATTATGGTGACTCTCGGTGAAAGTATGGTTACTCTTGGTGACAGCAGGGTTACTCTGGGTGACAGCAGCGGACTCTTAGTGACAGCGGTGTGACTCTTGGTGACAGCGGGGTGTCTCGCAGTTACAGCGGCATGACTCTCAGTGACAGTAGTGTGACTCTCGGTGACAGTAGTGTGACTCTCGTGACAGCTGTGTGACTCTCAGTGACAGTAGAGTGACTCTCAGTGACAATAGAGTGACTCTCAGTGACAGCGGTGTGACTCTCAGTGACCACATAGTGACTCTCAGTGACAGTATGGTGACTCTCAGTGACAGCAAGGTGACTCTTAGTGACAGTAGTGTGACTCTCAGTGACAGTGGTAAGACTCTCGGTGACCGCAGACTGACTCTCAGTGACAGTAGGGTGGCTCTTATTGACCGTATAGTGACTCTCTGTGACAGTATGGTGTCTCAAAGTGACAGCGGCGTGACTCTCGGTGACAGCAGAGTGACTCTTCGTGACAATGGTGTGACTCTGAGTGACAGTATGGTGACTCTCTGTGACAGTGGCGTGACTCTCGGTGATTGCAGAGTGACTCTCAATAACAGTATGGTGACTCTCGGTGACAGTATGGTGACTATCGGCAGTGGTGCAATTCAGGCGGTACGCGGTGGTACGGCGTACCACTATATCACAAACCGCCGGTACGCCGTACCGCTAAGACATATCCACGCGCAGCGCTGACTGCGCATGCGCAGGAACACGGGCAGCGCTGACTGCGCATGCGCCGGAATGCGCAATGACTTCATTGCGCCGGCGCGTCCTGCGTGCCGCATCCGACCACGCTTAACATATTCAGAGGACGTCACCGCGGCCAGACCATTTGGCGCCGGCGGGAATCCTCTGCAGCCAGCCTGTGACGCAGCAAACGGGAGGGGGACAGTCGGCGGCCTGAAGCAGCTTCACTCGTGTGCCGCGCCCGCGCTTACTTAGAGAAGTTAAGTAAGTTGAAAAGTTTCTCTGTAATCAGCCCTGGCTGCCCCCCAGATGTATGTACTGGCCCAGAAGTGTGGTGCAGACAGCGTTGCAGAAATGTTTAATAATACATATTTATTTCTGGGCTTACAGTAAGTCACAAAGGCACTAGGCTAGCATAGCAGCCCTGGCTGCCCCCCAGATGTATGTACTGGCCCAGAAGTGTGGTCAGACAGCGTTGCAAAATGTTTAATTATTAAACATTTCTGCAACGCTGTCTGCATCACACTTCTGGGCCAAGTACATACATCTGGGGGGCAGCCAGGGCTGCTATGCTCTGCATAGTCCAGTTTGCAAAGAAAAGGGGCTGTAAATTTGGTTATGCATGCCCCCTTTGTCGTGTAGCCACTCCCACTAGCGTCATGGCCACGCCCACAGCCACGCCCACAGCCACGCCCACACGCGCGGCACAGTACCACTAAGACATTAATCCTACTTGCAGCACTGACTATCGGTGACAGTGGCGTTACTCTCGGTGACCGCAGAGTGACTCTCGGTGACAGTGTCATGACTCTCGGTGACCACAGAGTGACTCTCAGTGACAGTATAGTGACTCTCAGTGACAGTATTGTGATTCTCTGTGATCGCAAAGTGACAGTAGTGTGACTCTCAGTGACAGTGGTAAGACTCTAGGTGACAGCGGCATGACTCTCGGTGACCGCAGACTGACTCTCAGTGACATTAGGGTGGATCTTAGTGACCGTATAGTGACTCTCGGTGACAGTATGGTGTCTCTCAGTGACAGCAGCGTGACTCTCGGTGACAGCAGAGTGACTCTTCGTGACAGTGGTGTGACTGAGTGACAGTATGGTGACTCTCTGTGACAGTGGCGTGACTCTCGGTGATTGCAGAGTGACTCTCAATAACAGTATGGTGACTCTCGGTGACCACAAAGTGACTCTCAGTGACAGTATAGTGACTCTCAGTGACAGTATGGTGACTCTCGGTGATTGCAGAGTGACTCTCAGTGACAGTATGGTGATTCTCGGTGATCACAGAGTGACTCTCAGTGACAGTATAGTGAGTCTCAGTGACAGTATGGTGACTCTCGGTGATTGCAGAGTGACTCTCAGTGACAGTATAGTGACTCTCTGTGACAGTGGCGTTACTCTCGGTGACCGCAGAGTGACTCTCGGTGACAGTGTCATGACTCTCGGCGACCACAGAGTGACTCTCAGTGACAGTATAGTGACTCTCAGTGACAGTATGGTGACTCTCTGCGACCACAGAGTGACTCTCAGTGACAGTGGCATGACTCTCGGTGACCACAGAGTGACTCTCAGTGACAGTATGGTGACTTTCGGCGATCGCAGAGTGACTCTCGGTGACAGTATGGTGACTCTCAGTGATAGTGGCATGACTCTCTGTGATCGCAGAGTGACTCTCAGTGACAGTATGGTGACTCTCAGTGACAGTATGGTGACTCTCGGCGACCACAGAGTGACTCTGAGTGACAGTATGGTGACTCTCAGTGACAGTATGGTGACTCTCGGCGACCACAGAGTGACTCTGAGTGACAGTATGGTGACTCTCAGTGACAGTATGGTGACTCTCGGCGATCGCAGTGTGACTCTCGGTGACAGTATGGTGACTCTCAGTGATAGTGGCATGACTCTCTGTGATCGCAGAGTGACTCTCAGTGACAGTATGGTTACTCTCAGTGACAGTGTCATGACTCTCGTTGACCACAGAGTGACTCTCAGTGACAGTATGGTGACTCTCAGTGACAGTATGGTGACTCTCGGCGACCACAGAGTGACTCTCAGTGACAGTGTAGTGACTCTCAGTGACAGTATGGTGACTCTCGGCGACCACAGAGTGACTCTCAGTGACAGTATGGTGACTCTCAGTGACAGTGGCATGACTCTCGGTGACCACAGAGTGACTCTCAGTGACAGTATGGTGACTCTCGGCGATCGCAGAGTGACTCTCGGTGAAAGTATGGTTACTCTCAGTGACAGTGTCATGACTCTCGGTGACCACAGAGTGACTCTCAGTGACAGTATGGTGACTCTCAGTGACAGTGTCATGACTCTCGTCGACCACAGAGTGACTCTCAGTGACAGTGTAGTGACTCTCAGTGACAGTATGGTGACTCTCGGCGACCACAGAGTGACTCTGAGTGACAGTATGGTTACTCTCAGTGACAGTGTCATGACTCTCGGTGACCACAGAGTGACTCTCAGTGACAGTATGGTGACTCTCAGTGACAGTATGGTGACTCTCGGCGACCACAGAGTGGCTCTCAGTGACAGTGTAGTGACTCTCAGTGACAGTATGGTTACTCTCAGTGACAGTGTCATGACTCTCTGTGACCAAAGAGTGACTCTCAGTGACAGTATAGTGACTCTCTGTCACAGTATGGTGACTCTCGGTGATCGCAGAGTGACTCTCAGTGACAGTATGGTTAGTCTCAGTGACAGTATGGTGACTCTCGGCAACCACAGAGTGACTCTCAGTGACAGTATGGTGACTCTCAGTGACAGTGGCATGACTCTCGGTGACCACAGAGTGACTCTCAGTGACAGTATGGTGACTCTCTGCGATCGCAGAGTGACTCTCGGTGAAAGTATGGATACTCTCAGTGACAGTGTCATGACTCTCGGTGACCACAGAGTGACTCTCAGTGACAGTATGGTGACTCTCAGTGACAGTATGGTGACTCTCGGCGACCACAGAGTGACTCTCAGTGACAGTGTAGTGACTCTCAGTGACAGTATGGTGACTCTCGGTGAAAGTATGGTTACTCTCAGTGACAGTGTCATGACTCTCGGTGACCAAAGACTGACTCTCAGTGACAGTATAGTGACTCTCTGTCACAGTATGGTGACTCTCAGTGATTGCAGAGTGACTCTCAGTGACAGTATGGTTAGTCTCAGTGACAGTATGGTGACTCTCGGCAACCACAGAGTGACTCTCAGTGACAGTATGGTGACTCTCAGTGACAGTGGCAGGACTCTCGGTGACCACAGAGTGACTCTCAGTGACAGTATGGTTAGTCTCAGTGACAGTATGGTGACTCTCGGCAACCACAGAGTGACTCTCAGTGACAGTATGGTGACTCTCAGTGACAGTGGCATGACTCTCGGTGACCACAGAGTGACTCTCAGTGACAGTATGGTGACTCTCGGCGATCGCAGAGTGACTCTCGGTGAAAGTATGGTTACTCTCAGTGACAGTGTCATGACTCTCGGTGACCACAGAGTGACTCTCAGTGACAGTATGGTGACTCTCAGTGACAGTGTCATGACTCTCGGCGACCACAGAGTGACTCTCAGTGACAGTGTAGTGACTCTCAGTGACAGTATGGTGACTCTCGGCGACCACAGAGTGACTCTGAGTGACAGTATGGTTACTCTCAGTGACAGTGTCATGACTCTCGGTGACCACAGAGTGACTCTCAGTGACAGTATGGTGACTCTCAGTGACAGTATGGTGACTCTCGGCGACCACAGAGTGACTCTCAGTGACAGTGTAGTGACTCTCAGTGACAGTATGGTGACTCTCGGTGAAAGTATGGTTACTCTCAGTGACAGTCTCATGACTCTCGGTGACCAAAGAGTGACTCTCAGTGACAGTATAGTGACTCTCTGTCACAGTATGGTGACTCTCGGTGATCGCAGAGTGACTCTCAGTGACAGTATGGTTAGTCTCAGTGACAGTATGGTGACTCTCGGCAACCACAGAGTGACTCTCAGTGACAGTATGGTGACTCTCAGTGACAGTGGCAGGACTCTCGGTGACCACAGAGTGACTCTCAGTGACAGTATGGTGACTCTCTGCGATCGCAGAGTGACTCTCGGTGAAAGTATGGTTACTCTCAGTGACAGTGTCATGACTCTCGGTGACCACAGAGTGACTCTAAGTGACAGTATGGTGACTCTCAGTGACAGTGTCATGACTCTCGGCGACCACAGAGTGACTCTCAGTGACAGTGTAGTGACTCTCAGTGACAGTATGGTGACTCTCGGTGAAAGTATGGTTACTCTCAGTGACAGTGTCATGACTCTCGGTGACCAAAGAGTGACTCTCAGTGACAGTATGGTGACTCTCTGTCACAGTATGGTGACTCTCTGTGATCGCAGAGTGACTCTCAGTGACAGTATGGTTAGTCTCAGTGACAGTATGGTGACTCTCGGCAACCACAGAGTGACTCTCAGTGACAGTATTGTGACTCTCAGTGACAGTGGCATGACTCTCGGTGACCACAGAGTGACTCTCAGTGACAGTATGGTGACTCTCGGCGATCGCAGAGTGACTCTCTGTGAAAGTATGGTGACTCTCAGTGACAGTGTCATGACTCTCGGTGACCACAGAGTGACTCTCAGTGACAGTATGGTGACTCTCAGTGACAGTGTCATGACTCTCGGCGACCACAGAGTGACTCTCTGTGACAGTGTAGTGACTCTCAGTGACAGTATGGTGACTCTCGGCGACCACAGAGTGACTCTGAGTGACAGTATGGTTACTCTCAGTGACAGTGTCATGACTCTCGGTGACCACAGAGTGACTCTCAGTGACAGTATGGTGACTCTCAGTGACAGTATGGTGACTCTCGGCGACCACAGAGTGACTCTCAGTGACAGTGTAGTGACTCTCAGTGACAGTATGGTGACTCTCGGTGAAAGTATGGTTACTCTCAGTGACAGTGTCATGACTCTCGGTGACCAAAGAGTGACTCTCAGTGACAGTATAGTGACTCTCTGTCACAGTATGGTTACTCTCGGTGATCGCAGAGTGACTCTCAGTGACAGTATGGTTAGTCTCAGTGACAGTATGGTGACACTCGGCAACCACAGAGTGACTCTCAGTGACAGTATGGTGACTCTCAGTGACAGTGGCATGACTCTCGGTGACCACAGAGTGACTCTCAGTGACAGTATGGTGACTCTCTGCGATCGCAGAGTGACTCTCGGTGAAAGTATGGTTACTCTCAGTGACAGTGTCATGACTCTCGGTGACCACAGAGTGACTCTCAGTGACAGTATGGTGACTCTCAGTGACAGTATGGTGACTCTCGGCGACCACAGAGTGACTCTCAGTGACAGTGTAGTGACTCTCAGTGACAGTATGGTGACTCTCGGTGAAAGTATGGTTACTCTCAGTGACAGTGTCATGACTCTCGGTGACCAAAGAGTGACTCTCAGTGACAGTATAGTGACTCTCTGTCACAGTATGGTGACTCTCGGTGATCGCAGAGTGACTCTCAGTGACAGTATGGTTAGTCTCAGTGACAGTATGGTGACTCTCGGCAACCACAGAGTGACTCTCAGTGACAGTATGGTGACTCTCAGTGACAGTGGCATGACTCTCGGTGACCACAGAGTGACTCTCAGTGACAGTATGGTGACTCTCGGCGATCGCAGAGTGACTCTCGGTGAAAGTATGGTTACTCTCAGTGACAGTGTCATGACTCTCGGTGACCAAAGAGTGACTCTCAGTGACAGTATGGTGACTCTCAGTGACAGTATGGTGACTCTCGGCGACCACAGAGTGACTCTCAGTGACAGTATGGTGACTCTCAGTGACAGTGGCATGACTCTCGTGACCACAGAGTGACTCTCAGTGACAGTAAAGTGACTCTCAGTGACAGTATGGTGACTCTCTGTGATCGCAGAGTGACTCTCAGTGACAGTATGGTGACTCTCAGTGACAGTGTCATGACTCTCGGTGACCACAAAGTGACTCTCAGTGACAGTATGGTGACTCAGTGACAGTGGCATGACTCTCGGTGACCACAGAGTGACTCTCAGTGACAGTATAGTGACTCTCAGTGACAGTATGGTGACTCTCGGTGATAGCAGAGTGACTCTCAGTGACAGTATAGTGACTCTCAGTGACAGTATGGTGACTCTCAGTGACAGTATGGTGACTCTCGGTGATAGCAGAGTGACTCTCAGTGACAGTATGGTGACTCTCAGTGACAGTGTCATGACTCTCGGTGACCACAGAGTGAATCTCAGTGACAGTATGGTGACTCAGTGACAGTGGCATGACTCTCGGTGACCACAGAGTGACTCTCAGTGACAGTATAGTGACTCTCAGTGACAGTATGGTGACTCTCAGTGACAGTGTCATGACTCTCGGTGACCACAGAGTGACTCTCAGTGACAGTATGGTGACTCAGTGACAGTGTCATGACTCTCGGTGACCACAGAGTGACTCTCAGTGACAGTATGGTGACTCAGTGACAGTGGCATGACTCTCGGTGACCACAGAGTGACTCTCAGTGACAGTATGGTGACTCTCAGTGACAGTGGCATGACTCTCGGTGACCACAGAGTGACTCTCAGTGACAGTATGGTGACTCTCGGCGATCGCAGAGTGACTCTCGGTGAAAGTATGGTTACTCTCAGTGACAGTGTCATGACTCTCGGTGACCAAAGAGTGACTCTCAGTGACAGTATGGTGACTCTCAGTGACAGTATGGTGACTCTCGGCGACCACAGAGTGACTCTCAGTGACAGTATGGTGACTCTCAGTGACAGTGGCATGACTCTCGTGACCACAGAGTGACTCTCAGTGACAGTAAAGTGACTCTCAGTGACAGTATGGTGACTCTCTGTGATCGCAGAGTGACTCTCAGTGACAGTATGGTGACTCTCAGTGACAGTGTCATGACTCTCGGTGACCACAAAGTGACTCTCAGTGACAGTATGGTGACTCAGTGACAGTGGCATGACTCTCGGTGACCACAGAGTGACTCTCAGTGACAGTATAGTGACTCTCAGTGACAGTATGGTGACTCTCGGTGATAGCAGAGTGACTCTCAGTGACAGTATAGTGACTCTCAGTGACAGTATGGTGACTCTTAGTGACAGTATGGTGACTCTCGGTGATAGCAGAGTGACTCTCAGTGACAGTATGGTGACTCTCAGTGACAGTGTCATGACTCTCGGTGACCACAGAGTGACTCTCAGTGACAGTATGGTGACTCAGTGACAGTGGCATGACTCTCGGTGACCACAGAGTGACTCTCAGTGACAGTATAGTGACTCTCAGTGACAGTATGGTGACTCTCTGTGATCGCAGAGTGACTCTCAGTGACAGTATGGTGACTCTCGGTGATAGCAGAGTGACTCTCAGTGACAGTATGGTGACTCTCAGTGACAGTGTCATGACTCTCGGTGACCACAGAGTGACTCTCAGTGACAGTATGGTGACTCAGTGACAGTGTCATGACTCTCGGTGACCACAGAGTGACTCTCAGTGACAGTATGGTGACTCAGTGACAGTGGCATGACTCTCGGTGACCACAGAGTGACTCTCAGTGACAGTATAGTGACTCTCAGTGACAGTATAGTGACTCTCTGTGATCGCAGAGTAACTCTCAGTGACAGTATGGTGACTCTCAGTGACATTATGTTGACTCTCAGGGACAGCAGCATCACTCTCCGTGTACTGTCATGTGTGGTTAGTGAATTGGTTCGCTGCATTTGTATCTGTTTATTATATGTATAAAAAGCCCCCTGTAGCGTATAACACTATGATGCCCCCCCCCCCCACTATCCTTTCTAGGAAATACCATACAAGCTGAGACAGATTCTGCACTAATGACTTTTTCTATCCCCAGGGAACAGGCCCCGTATAACTATTAGTGACAGCGCTCTCTCATGTTTCCCATTGTGTTGTCTCTCCCCCTGTAATGAGCACTGACTCTCCCCCTCTCCCCCTGTAATGAGCACTGACTCTCTCCCACCCCCCTCTCCCCCTGTAATGAGCACTGACTCTCCCTCTCCCCCTGTAATGAGCACTTACTCTTCCCCTCTCCCCCTCTCCCCCTGTAATGAGCACTGACTCTCTCCCACCCCCCTCTCCCCCTATAATGAGCACTGACTCTCCCCCTGTAATGAGCACTGACCCTCTCCCTCCCACCCCCCTCTCCCCCTGTAATGAGCACTGACTCTCCCCCTGTAATGAGCACTGACCCTCTCCCACCCCCCTCTCCCCCTGTAATGAGCACTGACTCTCCCTCTCCCCCTCTCCCCCTGTAATGAGCACTGACTCTCCCCCTCTCCCCCTGTAATGAGCACTGACTCTCTCCCACCCCCCTCTCCCCCGTAATGAGCACTGACTTTCCCCCTGTAATGAGCACTGACCCTCTCCCACCCCCCCTCTCCCCCTGTAATGAGCACTGACTCTCCCTCTCCCCCTCTCCCCCTGTAATGAGCACTGACTCTCCCCCTCTCCCCCTCTCCCCCTGTAATGAGCACTGACTCTCTCCCACCCCCCTCTCCCCCGTAATGAGCACTGACTTTCCCCCTGTAATGAGCACTGACCCTCTCCCACCCCCCTCTCCCCCTGTAATGAGCACTGACTCTCCCTCTCCCCCTCTCCCCCTGTAATGAGCACTGACTCTCCCCCTCTCCCCCTGTAATGAGCACTGACTCTCTCCCACCCCCCTCTCCCCCTGTAATGAGCACTGAATCTCCCTTTCCCCCTCTCCCCCTGTAATGAACACTGACTCTCCCCCTTTCCCCCTCTCCCCCTGTAATAAGCACTGACTCTCTCCCACCCCCCTCTCCCCCTGTAATGAGCACTGACTCTCCCTCTCCCCCTCTCCCCCTGTAATGAGCACTGACTCTCTCCCTCTCCCCCTGTAATGAGCACTGAATCTCCCTCTCCCCCTCTCTGCCTGTAATGAGCACTGACTCTCTCCCTCTCCCCCTGTAATGAGCACTGACTCTCCCTCTCCCCCTCTCCTCCTGTAATGAGCACTGACTCTCTCCCACCCCCCTCTCCCCCTGTAATGAGCACTGACTCTCCCTCTCCCCCTCTCCCCCTGTAATGAGCACTGACTCTCTCCCTCTCCCCCTGTAATGAGCACTGAATCTCCCTATCCCCCTGTAATGAGCACTGACTCTCTCCCTCTCCCCCTGTAATGAGCACTGACTCTCCCTCTCCCCCTCTCCTCCTGTAATGAGCACTGACTCTCTCCCTCTCCCCCTGTAATGAGGACTGACACTCTCCCTCTCCCCCTCTCCCCCTGTAATGAGCACTGACTCTCTCCCTTTCCCCCTCTCCCCCCTCAGGCTCACTGCTGTTACACAGGGTCGGTAGATGGTCTGACGGAATCCACAGTCTCCGTGTGTACTTGTCATGGTGTCAGGTGAGCATATGTGGTAGCAAGGTCATTCCAGACAGGACTCTATGGTGATAGCACTATCAGGAGTGAGAGACATGGGCCCTGATTCAGACCTGATGGCACAGCTGCTAATTTGCAGAGCCCAGCTATCAGGAATACGCCGCCCTGGCCAGACCTGCGTATTACCTGACACTCCCAGATAACAGCCGCTCACCATGTAATGATTCCCCAGTGTGTGCAGTGTGTGCGTAGCCCAGGACTTACTCAGCGGCTGTGATAGGATCAGGCTGATCGGGGGCGGAGCTGACATCACATGACTTCCCCTCACACACCTGGCCACGCCTGCGTATTACCTGACACTCCTAGATAACAGCTGCTCCCCATGTAATGATCCTCAGTGTGTGCAGTGTGTGCGTAGCCCAGGACTTACTCAGCGGCTGTGATAGAATCAGGATGATCGGGGGCGGAGCTGACGTCACATGACTTCCCCACACACACCTGGCCACGCCTGTGTATTACCTGACACTCCTAGATAACAGCTGCTCCCCATGTAATGATCCTCAGTGTGTGCAGTGTGTGCGTAGCCCAGGACTTACTCAGCGGCTGTGATAGAATCAGGCTGATCGGGGGCGGAGCTGACGTCACATGACTTCCCCTCACACACCTGGCCACACCTACATTATCCCTGATACTCCCAGATAACAGCCGTTCACCATGTAATGATTCCCCAGTGTGTGCAGTGTGTTTGTAGCCCAGGACTTACTCAGTGGCTGTGATAGAATCAGGCTGATCGGGGGCGGAGCTGACGTCACATGACTTCCCCTCATACACCTGGCCACGCCTGCATATTACCTGACACTCCCAGATAACAGCCGCTTACCATGTAATGATTCCCCAGTGTGCGCAGTGTGTGCGTAGCCCAGGACTTACTCAGCGGCTGTGATAGAATCAGGCTGATCGGGAGCGGAGCTGATGTCACATGACTTCCCCTCACACACCTGGCCACACCTGCGTATTACCTGACACTCCCAGATAACAGCCGCTCACCATGTAATGATTCCCCAGTGTGTGCAGTGTGTGCGTAGCCCAGGACTTACTCAGCGGCTGCGATAGAATCAGGCTGATCGGGGGTAGAGCTGGCGTCACATGACTTCCCCTCACACACCTGGCCACACCTGCGTATTACCTGACACTCCCAGATAACAGCCGCTCACCATGTAATGATTCCCTAGTGTGTGCAGTCTGTGCATAGCCCAGGACTTACTCAGCGGCTGTGATAGAATCAGGCTGATCGGGGGCGGAGCTGATGTCACATGACTTCCCCTCACACACCTGGCCACGCCTGCGTATTCCCTGACACTCCCAGATAACAGCCGCTCACCATGTAATGATTCCCCAGTGTATGCAGTGTGTGCGTAGCCCAGGACTTACTCAGCGGCTGTGATAGTATCAGGCTGACCGGGGGCGGAGCTGATGTCACATGACTTCCCCTCACACACCTGGCCACACCTGCGTATTACTTGACACTCCCAGATAACAGCCACTCACCATGTAATGATTCCCCAGTGTGTGCAGTGTGTGTGTAGCCCAGGACTTACTCAGCGGCTGTGATAGAATCAGGCTGATCGGGGGCCGTGCTGACATCACATGACTTCCCCTCACACACCTGGCCACACCTGCATATTACCTGACACTTCCAGATAACAGCCGCTCACCATGTAATGATTCTCCAGTGTGTGCAGTCTGTGTGTAGCCCAGGACTTACTCAGCGGCTGTGATAGAATCAGGCTGATCGGGGGCGGAGCTGACGTCACATGACTTCCCCTCACACACCTGCGCACGCCTGCGTATTACCTGACACTCCCAGATAACAGCCGCTCACCATGTAATGATTCCCCAGTGTGTGCAGTGTGTGCGTAGCCCAGGACTTACTCAGCGGCTGTGATAGAATCAGACTGATCGGGGGCAGAGCTGACATCACATGACTTCCCCTCACACACCTGGCCACGCCTGTGTATTACCTGACACTCCCAGATAACAGCCGCTCACCATGTAATGATTCCCCAGTGTGTGTAGCCCAGGACTTACTCAGCGGCTGTGATAGAATCAGGCTGATCGGGGGCGGAGCTGATGTCACATGACTTCCCCTCACACACCTGGCCACGCCTGCGTATTCCCTGACACTCCCAGATAACAGCCGCTTACCATGTAATGATTCCCCCGTGTGTGCAGTGTGTGTGTAGCCCAGGACTTACTCAGTGGCTGTGATAGAATCAGGCTGATCGGGAGCGGAGCTGATGTCACATGACTTCCCCTCACACACCTGGCCACACCTGCGTATTACCTGACACTCCCAGATAACAGCCGCTCACCATGTAATGATTCCCCAGTGTGTGCAGTGTGTGCGTAGCCCAGGACTTACTCAGCGGCTGCGATAGAATCAGGCTGACCGGGGGCGGAGCTGATGTCACATGACTTCACCTCACACACCTGGCCACGCCTGCGTATTACCTGACACTCCCAGATAACAGGCGCTCACCATGTAATGATTCCCCAGTGTGTGCAGTGTGTGTGTAGCCCAGGACTTACTCAGCGGCTGTGATAGAATCAGGCTGATCGGGGGCCGTGCTGACATCACATGACTTCCCCTCACACACCTGGCCACACCTGCATATTACCTGACACTCCCAGATAACAGCCGCTCACCATGTAATGATTCTCCAGTGTGTGCAGTCTGTGTGTAGCCCAGGACTTACTCAGCGGCTGTGATAGAATCAGGCTGATCGGGGGCGGAGCTGACGTCACATGACTTCCCCTCACACACCTGCGCACGCCTGCGTATTACCTGACACTCCCAGATAACAGCCGCTCACCATGTAATGATTCCCCAGTGTGTGCAGTGTGTGCGTAGCCCAGGACTTACTCAGCGGCTGTGATAGAATCAGACTGATCGGGGGCAGAGCTGACATCACGTGACTTCCCCTCACACACCTGGCCACGCCTGTGTATTACCTGACACTCCCAGATAACAGCCGCTCACCATGTAATGATTCCCCAGTGTGTGTAGCCCAGGACTTACTCAGCGGCTGTGATAGAATCAGGCTGATCGGGGGCGGAGCTGATGTCACATGACTTCCCCTCACACACCTGGCCACGCCTGCGTATTCCCTGACACTCCCAGATAACAGCCGCTTACTATGTAATGATTCCCCAGTGTGTGCAGTGTGTGTGTAGCCCAGGACTTACTCAGTGGCTGTGATAGAATCAGGCTGATCGGGGGCGGAGCTGATGTCACATGACTTCCCCTCACACACCTGGCCACGCCTGCATTATCCCTGACACTCCCAGATAACAGCCGCTCACCATGTAATGATTCCCAAGTGTGTGCAGCCTATGCGTAGCCCAGGACTTACTCAGCGGCTGTGATTAGAATCAGGCTGATCAGGGGCGGAGCTGACATCACATGACTTCTCCTCACACACCTGGCCACACCTGCGTATTCCCTGACACTCCCAGATAACAGCCGCTCACCATGTAATGATTCCCAAGTGTGTGCAGTCTGTGTGTAGCCCAGGACTTACTCAGCGGCTGTGATAGAATCAGGCTGATCAGGGGCGGAGCTGACATCCCATGACTTCCCCTCATACACCTGGCCACACGTGCGTATTACCTGACACTCCCAGATAACAGCCGCTCACCATGTAATGATTCCCCAGTGTGTGCAGTCTGTGTGTAGTCCAGGACTTACTCAGCGGCTGTGATAGTATCAGGCTGATCGGGGGCGGAGCTGACGTCACATGACTTCCCCTCACACACCTGGCCACACCTGCGTATTACCTGACACTCCCAGATAACAGGCGCTCACCATGTAATGATTCCCCAGTGTGTGCAGTGTGTGTGTAGCCCAGGACTTACTCAGCGGCTGTGATAGAATCAGGCTGATCGGGGGCCGTGCTGACATCACATGACTTCCCCTCACACACCTGGCCACACCTGCATATTACCTGACACTCCCAGATAACAGCAGCTCACCATGTAATGATTCTCCAGTGTGTGCAGTCTGTGTGTAGCCCAGGACTTACTCAGCGGCTGTGATAGAATCAGGCTGATCGGGGGCGGAGCTGACGTCACATGACTTCCCCTCACACACCTGCGCACGCCTGCGTATTACCTGACACTCCCAGATAACAGCCGCTCACCATGTAATGATTCCCCAGTGTGTGCAGTGTGTGTGTAGCCCAGGACTAACTCTGCGGCTGTGATAGAATCAGGCTGATCGGGGGCGGAGCTGACGTCACATGACTTCCCCTCACACACCTGCGCACGCCTGCGTATTACCTGACACTCCCAGATAACAGCCGCTCTCCATGTAATGATTCCCCAGTGTGTGCAGTGTGTGCGTAGCCCAGGACTTACTCAGCGGCTGTGATAGAATCAGACTGATCGGGGGCAGAGCTGACATCACGTGACTTCCCCTCACACACCTGGCCACGCCTGTGTATTACCTGACACTCCCAGATAACAGCCGCTCACCATGTAATGATTCCCCAGTGTGTGTAGCCCAGGACTTACTCAGCGGCTGAGATAGAATCAGGCTGATCGGGGGCGGAGCTGATGTCACATGACTTCCCCTCACACACCTGGCCACGCCTGCGTATTCCCTGACACTCCCAGATAACAGCCGCTTACCATGTAATGATTCCCCAGTGTGTGCAGTGTGTGTGTAGCCCAGGACTTACTCAGTGGCTGTGATAGAATCAGGCTGATCGGGGGCGGAGCTGATGTCACATGACTTCCCCTCACACACCTGGCCACACCTGCGTATTACCTGACACTCCCAGATAACGGCTCCTCACCATGTAATGATTCCCCAGTGTGTGCAGTGTGTGTGTAGCCTAGGACTTACTCAGTGGCTGTGATAGAATCAGGCTGTTCGGGGGCGGAGCTGATGTCACATGACTTCCCCTCACACACCTGGCCACGCCTGCATTATCCCTGACACTCCCAGATAACAGCCGCTCACCATGTAATGATTCCCAAGTGTGTGCAGCCTATGCGTAGCCCAGGACTTACTCAGCGGCTGTGATTAGAATCAGGCTGATCAGGGGCGGAGCTGACATCACATGACTTCTCCTCACACACCTGGCCACACCTGCGTATTCCCTGACACTCCCAGATAACAGCCGCTCACCATGTAATGATTCCCAAGTGTGTGCAGTCTGTGTGTAGCCCAGGACTTACTCAGCGGCTGTGATAGAATCAGGCTGATCAGGGGCGGAGCTGACATCCCATGACTTCCCCTCATACACCTGGCCACACGTGCGTATTACCTGACACTCCCAGATAACAGCCGCTCACCATGTAATGATTCCCCAGTGTGTGCAGTCTGTGTGTAGTCCAGGACTTACTCAGCGGCTGTGATAGTATCAGGCTGATCGGGGGCGGAGCTGACGTCACATGACTTCCCCTCACACACCTGGCCACACCTGCGTATTCCCTGACACTCCCAGATAACAGCCGCTCACCATGTAATGATTCCCCAGTCTGTGTGTAGCCCAGGACTTACTCAGTGGCTGTGATAGAATCAGGCTGATCGGGGGAGGAGCTGATGTCACATGACTTCCCCTCACACACCTGGCGACGCCTGCGTATTACCTGACACTCCCAGATAACAGCCGCTCACCATATAATGATTCCCCAGTGTGTGCAGTCTATGCATAGCCCAGGACTTACTCAGCGGCTGTGATAGAATCAGGCTGATCGTGGGCGGAGCTGACATCACATGACTTCCCCTCACACACCTGGCCACGCTTGCATTATCGCTGACACTCCCAGATAACAGCCGCTCACCATGTAATGATTCCCCAGTGTGTGCAGTGTGTGTGTAGCCCAGGACTTACTCAGCAGCTGTGATAGAATCAGGGGGCGGAGCTGACATCACATGACTTCCCCTCACACACCTGGCCACACCTGCGTATTACCTGACACTCCCAGATAGCAGCCACTCACCATGTAATGATTCCCCAGTGTGTGCAGTCTGTGCGTAGCCCAGGACTTACTCAGCGGCTGTGATAGAATCAGGCTGATCGGGGGCGGAGCTGACATCACATGACTTCCCCTCACACACCTGGCCACACCTGCGTATTACCTGACACTCCCAGATAACAGGCGCTCACCATGTAATGATTCCCCAGTGTGTGCAGAATGTGCGTAGCCCAGGACTTACTCAGCGGCTGTGATAGAATCAGGCTGATAGGGGGCGGAGCTGACATCATATGACTTCCCCTCACACACCTGGCCACTCCTGCGTATTACCTGACACTCCCAGATAACAGGCGCTCACCATGTAATGATTCCCCAGTGTGTGCAGTGTGTGCGTAGCCCAGGACTTACTCAGCGGCTGTGATAGAATCAGGCTGATCGGGGGCGGAGCTGACATCACATGACTTCCCCTCACACACCTGGCCACGCCTGCGTATTACCTGACACTCCCAGATAACAGGCGCTCACCATGTAATGATTCCCCAGTGTGTGCAGAATGTGCGTAGCCCAGGACTTACTCAGCGGCTGTGATAGAATCAGGCTGATCGGGGGCGGAGCTGACATCATATGACTTCCCCTCACACACCTGGCCACTCCTGCGTATTACCTGACACTCCCAGATAACAGGCGCTCACCATGTAATGATTCCCCAGTGTGTGCAGTGTGTGCGTAGCCCAGGACTGACTCAGCGGCTGTGATAGAATCAGGCTGATCGGGGGTGGAGCTGACGTCACATGACTTCTCCTCACACACCTGGCCACACCTGCGTATTACCTGACACTCCCAGATAACAACCGCTCACCATATAATGATTCCCCAGTGTGTGCAGTCTGTGTGTAGCCCAGGACTTACTCAGCGGCTGTGATAGAATCAGGCTGATCGGGGGCGGAGCTGACATCACATGACTTCCCCTCACACACCTGGCCACACCTGCGTATTACCTGACACTCCCAGATAACAACCGCTCACCATATAATGATTCCCCAGTGTGTGCAGTCTGTGTGTAGCCCAGGACTTACTCAGCGGCTGTGATAGAATCAGGCTGATCGGGGGTGGAGCTGACGTCACATGACTTCTCCTCACACACCTGGCCACACCTGCGTATTACCTGACACTCCCAGATAACAACCGCTCACCATATAATGATTCCCCAGTGTGTGCAGTCTGTGTGTAGCCCAGGACTTACTCAGCGGCTGTGATAGAATCAGGCTGATCGGGGGTGGAGCTGACGTCACATGACTTCCCCTCACACACCTGGTCACACCTGCGTATTACCTGACACTCCCAGATAACAGGCGCTCACCATGTAATGATTCCCCAGTGTGTGCAGTGTGTGTGTAGCCCAGGACTTACTCAGCAGCTGTGATAGAATCAGGGGGCGGAGCTGACATCACATGACTTCCCCTCACACACCTGGCCACACCTGCGTATTACCTGACACTCCCAGATAGCAGCCACTCACCATGTAATGATTCCCCAGTGTGTGCAGTCTGTGCGTAGCCCAGGACTTACTCAGCGGCTGTGATAGAATCAGGCTGATCGGGGGCGGAGCTGACATCACATGACTTCCCCTCACACACCTGGCCACACCTGCGTATTACCTGACACTCCCAGATAACAGCCGCTCACCATGTAATGATTCCCCAGTGTGTGCAGTCTGTGTGTAGCCCAGGACTTACTCAGCGGCTGTGATAGAATCAGGCTGATCGGGGGCGGAGCTGACATCATATGACTTCCCCTCACACACCTGGCCACTCCTGCGTATTACCTGACACTCCCAGATAACAGGCGCTCACCATGTAATGATTCCCCAGTGTGTGCAGTGTGTGCGTAGCCCAGGACTTACTCAGCGGCTGTGATAGAATCAGGCTGATCGGGGGCGGAGCTGACATCACATGACTTCCCCTCACACACCTGGCCACGCCTGCGTATTACCTGACACTCCCAGATAACAGGCGCTCACCATGTAATGATTCCCCAGTGTGTGCAGAATGTGCGTAGCCCAGGACTTACTCAGCGGCTGTGATAGAATCAGGCTGATCGGGGGTGGAGCTGACGTCACATGACTTCTCCTCACACACCTGGCCACACCTGCGTATTACCTGACACTCCCAGATAACAACCGCTCACCATATAATGATTCCCCAGTGTGTGCAGTCTGTGTGTAGCCCAGGACTTACTCAGCGGCTGTGATAGAATCAGGCTGATCGGGGGCGGAGCTGACATCACATGACTTCCCCTCACACACCTGGCCACACCTGCGTATTACCTGACACTCCCAGATAACAACCGCTCACCATATAATGATTCCCCAGTGTGTGCAGTCTGTGTGTAGCCCAGGACTTACTCAGCGGCTGTGATAGAATCAGGCTGATCGGGGGTGGAGCTGACGTCACATGACTTCCCCTCACACACCTGGTCACACCTGCGTATTACCTGACACTCCCAGATAACAGGCGCTCACCATGTAATGATTCCCCAGTGTGTGCAGTGTGTGCGTAGCCCAGGACTTACTCAGCGGCTGTGATAGAATCAGGCTGATCGCGGGCGGAGCTGACATCACATGACTTCCCCTCACATACCTGGCCACACCTGTGTATTACCTGACACTCCCTGATAACAGCTGCTCACCATGTAATGATTCCCCAGTGTGTGCAGTGTGTGCGTAGCCCAGGACTTACTCAGCGGCTGTGATAGAATCAGGCTGATCGGGGGCGGAGCTGACGTCACATGACATTCCCTCACACCTGGCCACGCCTGCATTATCCCTGACATTCCCAGATAACAGCCGCTCACCATGTAATGATTCCCCAGTGTGTGCAGTGTGTGCGTAGCCCAGGACTTACTCAGCGGCTGTGATAGAATCAGGCTGATCGGGGGCGGAGCTGACATCACATGACTTCCCCTCACACACCTGGCCACGCCTGCGTATTACCTGACACTCCCAGATAACAGCCGCTCCCCATGTAATGATTCCCCAGTGTGTGCAGTGTGTGCGTAGCCCAGGACTTACTCAGCGGCTGTGATAGAATCAGGCTGATCGGGGGCGGAGCTAATGTCACATGACTTCCCCTCACACACCTGGCCACGCCTGCGTATTACCTGACACTCCCAGATAACAGCCGCTCACCATGTAATGATTCCCAAGTGTGTGCAGTGTGTGCGTAGCCCAGGACTTACTCAGCGGCTGCGATAGAATCAGGCTGATCGGGGGAGGAGCTGACGTCACATGACTTCCCCTCATACACCTGGCCACACCTGCGTATTTCCTGACACTCCCAGATAACAGCCGCTCACCATGTAATGATTCCCCAGTGTGTGCAGTGTGTGTGTAGCCCAGGACTTACTCAGCAGCTGTGATAGAATCAGGCTGATCGGGGGCGGAGCTGGCGTCACATGACTTCCCCTCACACACCTGGCCACGCCTGCGTATTACCTGACACTCCCAGATAACAGCCGCTCACCATGTAATGATTCCCCAGTGTGTGCAGAATGTGCGTAGCCCAGGACTTACTCAGCGGCTGTGATAGAATCAGGCTGATCGGGGGCGGAGCTGACATCATATGACTTCCCCTCACACACCTGGCCACTCCTGCGTATTACCTGACACTCCCAGATAACAGGCGCTCACCATGTAATGATTCCCCAGTGTGTGCAGAATGTGCGTAGCCCAGGACTTACTCAGCGGCTGTGATAGAATCAGGCTGATCGGGGGCGGAGCTGACATCACATGACTTCCCCTCACACACCTGGCCACGCCTGCGTATTACCTGACACTCCCAGATAACAGCCGCTCACCATGTAATGATTCCCCAGTGTGTGCAGTGTGTGCGTAGCCCAGGACTTACTCAGCGGCTGTGATAGAATCAGGCTGATCGGGGGCGGAGCTGACATCACATGACTTCCCCTCACACACCTGGCCACGCCTGCGTATTACCTGACACTCCCAGATAACAGGCACTCACCATGTAATGATTCCCCAGTGTGTGCAGAAAGTGCGTAGCCCAGGACTTACTCAGCGGCTGTGATAGAATCAGGCTGATCGGGGGCGGAGCTGACATCATATGACTTCCCCTCATACACCTGGCCACGCCTGCATATTCCCTGACACTCCCAGATAACAGCCGCTCACCATGTAATGATTCCCCAGTGTGTGCAGTGTGTGCGTAGCCCAGGACTGACTCAGCGGCTGTGATAGAATCAGGCTGATCGGGGGCGGAGCTGGCGTCACATGACTTCCCCTCACACACCTGGCCATGCCTGCATTATCCCTGACACTCCCAGATAACAGCCGCTCACCATGTAATGATTCCCCAGTGTGTGCAGTGTGTGTGTAGCCCAGGACTTACTCAGTTGCTGTGATAGAATCAGGCTGATCGGGGCAGAGCTGACGTCACATGACTTCCCCTCACACACCTGGTCACACCTGCGTATTACCTGACACTCCCAGATAACAGGCGCTCACCATGTAATGATTCCCCAGTGTGTGCAGAATGTGCGTAGCCCAGGACTTACTCAGCGGCTGTGATAGAATCAGGCTGATCGGGGGCGGAGCTGACATCATATGACTTCCCCTCACACACCTGGCCACTCCTGCGTATTACCTGACACTCCCAGATAACAGGCGCTCACCATGTAATGATTCCCCAGTGTGTGCAGTGTGTGCGTAGCCCAGGACTGACTCAGCCGCTGTGATAGAATCAGGCTAATCGGGGGCGGAGCTGACGTCACATGACTTCTCCTCACACACCTGGCCACACCTGCGTATTACCTGACACTCCCAGATAACAACCGCTCACCATATAATGATTCCCCAGTGTGTGCAGTCTGTGTGTAGCCCAGGACTTACTCAGCGGCTGTGATAGAATCAGGCTGATCGGGGGCGGAGCTGACGTCACATGACTTCCCCTCACACATCTGGCCACGCCTGCGTATTACCTGACACTCCCAGATAACAGCCGCTCACCATGTAATGATTCCCCAGTGTGTGCAGTGTGTGTGTAGCCCAGGACTTACTCAGTTGCTGTGATAGAATCAGGCTGATCGGGGCAGAGCTGACGTCACATGACTTCCCCTCACACACCTGGTCACACCTGCGTATTACCTGACACTCCCAGATAACAGCCGCTCACCATGTAATGATTCCCAGTGTGTGCAGTCTGTGTGTAGCCCAGGACTTACTCAGCGGCTGTGATAGAATCAGGCTGATCGGGGGCAGAGCTGACATCACATGACTTCCCCTCACACACCTGGCCACACCTGTGTATTACCTGACACTCCCAGATAACAACCGCTCACCATATAATGATTCCCCAGTGTGTGCAGTGTGTGCGTAGCCCAGGACTTACTCAGCGGCTGTGATAGAATCAGGCTGATCGGGGGCGGAGCTAATGTCACATGACTTCCCCTCACACATCTGGCCATGCCTGCGTATTACCTGACACTCCCAGATAACAGCCGCTCACCATGTAATGATTCCCCAGTGTGTGCAGTCTGTGCGTAGCCCAGGACTTACTCAGCGGCTGTGATAGAATCAGGCTGATCGGGGAGGAGCTGATGTCACATGACTTCCCCTCACACACCTGGCCACGCCTGCGTATTCCCTGACACTCCCAGATAACAGCCGCTCACCATGTAATGATTCCCCAGTGTGTGCAGTGTGTGCGTAGCCCAGGACTTACTCAGCGGCTGTGATAGAATCAGGCTGATCGGGGGCGGAGCTGACATCACATGACTTCCCCTCACACACCTGGCCACGCCTGCGTATTACCTGACACTCCCAGATAACAGGCGCTCACCATGTAATGATTCCCCAGTGTGTGCAGAAAGTGCGTAGCCCAGGACTTACTCAGCGGCTGTGATAGAATCAGGCTGATCGGGGGCGGAGCTGACATCATATGACTTCCCCTCATACACCTGGCCACGCCTGCATATTCCCTGACACTCCCAGATAACAGCCGCTCACCATGTAATGATTCCCCAGTGTGTGCAGTGTGTGCGTAGCCCAGGACTGACTCAGCGGCTGTGATAGAATCAGGCTGATCGGGGGCGGAGCTGGCGTCACATGACTTCCCCTCACACACCTGGCCATGCCTGCATTATCCCTGACACTCCCAGATAACAGCCGCTCACCATGTAATGATTCCCCAGTGTGTGCAGTGTGTGTGTAGCCCAGGACTTACTCAGTTGCTGTGATAGAATCAGGCTGATCGGGGCAGAGCTGACGTCACATGACTTCCCCTCACACACCTGGTCACACCTGCGTATTACCTGACACTCCCAGATAACAGGCGCTCACCATGTAATGATTCCCCAGTGTGTGCAGAATGTGCGTAGCCCAGGACTTACTCAGCGGCTGTGATAGAATCAGGCTGATCGGGGGCGGAGCTGACATCATATGACTTCCCCTCACACACCTGGCCACGCCTGCGTATTACCTGACACTCCCAGATAACAGCCGCTCACCATGTAATGATTCCCCAGTGTGTGCAGTCTGTGCGTAGCCCAGGACTTACTCAGCGGCTGTGATAGAATCAGGCTGATCGGGGGAGGAGCTGGCATCACATGACTTCCCCTCACACACCTGGCCACGCCTGCGTATTACCTGACACTCCCAGATAACAGCCCCTCACCATGTAATGATTCCCCAGTGTGTGCAGAATGTGCGTAGCCCAGGACTTACTCAGCGGCTGTGATAGAATCAGGCTGATCGGGGGCGGAGCTGACATCATATGACTTCCCCTCACACACCTGGCCACGCCTGCGTATTACCTGACACTCCCAGATAACAGCCGCTCACCATGTAATGATTCCCCAGTGTGTGCAGTCTGTGCGTAGCCCAGGACTTACTCAGCGGCTGTGATAGAATCAGGCTGATCGGGGGAGGAGCTGGCATCACATGACTTCCCCTCACACACCTGGCCACGCCTGCGTATTACCTGACACTCCCAGATAACAGCCGCTCACCATGTAATGATTCCCCAGTGTGTGCAGTGTGTACGCAGCACAGGTCTTACTCAGCAGGTGTGATAGAATCAGGCTGATCGGGGGCGGAGCTGATATCACATGACTTTCCCTCACACACCTGGCCACTCCTGCGTATTACCTGACACTCCCAGATAACAGGCGCTCACCATGTAATGATTCCCCAGTGTGTGCAGTGTGTGCGTAGCCCAGGACTGACTCAGCCGCTGTGATAGAATCAGGCTAATCGGGGGCGGAGCTGACGTCACATGACTTCTCCTCACACACCTGGCCACACCTGCGTATTACCTGACACTCCCAGATAACAACCGCTCACCATATAATGATTCCCCAGTGTGTGCAGTCTGTGTGTAGCCCAGGACTTACTCAGCGGCTGTGATAGAATCAGGCTGATCGGGGGCGGAGCTGACGTCACATGACTTCCCCTCACACATCTGGCCACGCCTGCGTATTACCTGACACTCCCAGATAACAGCCGCTCACCATGTAATGATTCCCCAGTGTGTGCAGTGTGTGTGTAGCCCAGGACTTACTCAGTTGCTGTGATAGAATCAGGCTGATCGGGGCAGAGCTGACGTCACATGACTTCCCCTCACACACCTGGTCACACCTGCGTATTACCTGACACTCCCAGATAACAGCCGCTCACCATGTAATGATTCCCAGTGTGTGCAGTCTGTGTGTAGCCCAGGACTTACTCAGCGGCTGTGATAGAATCAGGCTGATCGGGGGCAGAGCTGACATCACATGACTTCCCCTCACACACCTGGCCACACCTGTGTATTACCTGACACTCCCAGATAACAACCGCTCACCATATAATGATTCCCCAGTGTGTGCAGTGTGTGCGTAGCCCAGGACTTACTCAGCGGCTGTGATAGAATCAGGCTGATCGGGGGCGGAGCTAATGTCACATGACTTCCCCTCACACATCTGGCCATGCCTGCGTATTACCTGACACTCCCAGATAACAGCCGCTCACCATGTAATGATTCCCCAGTGTGTGCAGTCTGTGCGTAGCCCAGGACTTACTCAGCGGCTGTGATAGAATCAGGCTGATCGGGGAGGAGCTGATGTCACATGACTTCCCCTCACACACCTGGCCACGCCTGCGTATTCCCTGACACTCCCAGATAATAGCCGCTCACCATGTAATGATTCCCCAGTGTGTGCAGTGTGTGCGTAGCCCAGGACTTACTCAGCGGCTGTGATAGAATCAGGCTGATCGGGGGCGGAGCTGACGTCACATGACTTCCCCTCATACACCTGGCCACGCCTGCGTATTACCTGACACTCCCAGATAACAGCCGCTCACCATGTAATGATTCCCCAGTGTGTGCAGTGTGTGTGTAGCCCAGGACTTACTCAGCGGCTGTGATAGAATCAGGCTGATCGGGGAGGAGCTGATGTCACATGACTTCCCCTCACACACCTGGCCACGCCTGCGTATTCCCTGACACTCCCAGATAACAGGCGCTCACCATGTAATGATTCCCCAGTGTGTGCAGTGTGTGCGTAGCCCAGGACTTACTCAGCGGCTGTGATAGAATCAGGCTGATCGGGGGCGGAGCTGACATCACATGACTTCCCCTCACACACCTGGCCACACCTGCGTATTACCTGACACTCCCAGATAACAGCCGCTCACCATGTAATGATTCCCCAGTGTGTGCAGTGTGTGCGTAGCCCAGGACTGACTCAGCGGCTGTGATAGAATCAGGCTGATCGGGGGCGGAGCTAATGTCACATGACTTCCCCTCACACACCTGGCCACGCCTGCGTATTACCTGACACTCCCAGATAACAGCCGCTCACCATGTAATGATTCCCAAGTGTGTGCAGTGTGTGCGTAGCCCAGGACTTACTCAGCGGCTGCGATAGAATCAGGCTGATCGGGGGAGGAGCTGACGTCACATGACTTCCCCTCATACACCTGGCCACACCTGCGTATTACCTGACACTCCCAGATAACAGCCGCTCACCATGTAATGATTCCCCAGTGTGTGCAGTCTGTGCGTAGCCCAGGACTGACTCAGCGGCTGTGATAGAATCAGGCTGATCGGGGCGGAGCTAATGTCACATGACTTCCCCTCACACACCTGGCCACGCCTGCGTATTACCTGACACTCCCAGATAACAGCCGCTCACCATGTAATGATTCCCAAGTGTGTGCAGTGTGTGCGTAGCCCAGGACTTACTCAGCGGCTGCGATAGAATCAGGCTGATCGGGGGAGGAGCTGACGTCACATGACTTCCCCTCATACACCTGGCCACACCTGCGTATTACCTGACACTCCCAGATAACAGCCGCTCCCCATGTAATGATTCCCCAGTGTGTGCAGTGTGTGTGTAGCCCAGGACTTACTTAGCGGCTGTGATAGAATCAGGCTGATCGGGGGCGGAGCTGACATCACATGACTTCCCCTCACACACCTGGCCACACCTGTGTATTACCTGACACTCCCAGATAACAGCCGCTCACCATGTAATGATTCTCCAGTGTGTGCAGTGTGCGCGTAGTCCAGGACTTACACAGCGGCTGTGATAGAATCAGGCTGATCGGGGGAGGAGCTGATGTCACATGACTTCCCCTCACACACCTGGCCACGCCTGCGTATTCCCTGACACTCCCAGATAACGGCTGGTTATGACCCACAAACATTGTCTTCCTGTCAATCATCTTGTGTACGGCCAGCGATAAAGTATCAGGACTTTATCGCAGGACAGCCCGCCCATGCATACTACGGCCCATACGCATCTGCAGCCTATTGATAATCGCCCGAGCTGTGCGAATCAGGCCCCTTGTCTCTGTGACATGTGAATACAGTATAATGGCGCTTCTGAGTCATTCCAGTTGCAGAAAGTTATGTTTCCCCTCATTAACCTATTAATGTAGAAATATTATTGTGATATGCCTCCCGCATGGAGTAACAGGTATTTGTGCCTTTCAGTGGACATATATCTATCGCAGGTGAAATCTACAGCATTGACCCCATTGCCCATCCTGGGTCACAGCCGTACTATGTGATTACCGCCTATGGTAAGGGACCCTCTGCGCCCGGCTCACACTCCCAGCAACGTCGCTCCATCAGCAGAGAGGTAAATATGCATCAGATTATTACAGCAACATAAATACCGGCAGTGGCACCATAAGGTGTCCTGCTCAGTGCAACATGACATGGCAGCCACAGCACTTCCCGGGGACAGCTAACATGTCCTGGACCCCCAGAGTGCCGTAAACGGGACTTCCCTCCCATGAAGCCACACCCATTTATACAACACCACGCCCCTTTTTGCAACTTGCGGCACCGGAAGTCACCTGGGAAGATGATGCCATCGCATACAGGATGAGGCAAGAAACAAAAAGGCCCGGTAAATGCTATTCACAATGTTAGTACATAATGTAAAAGTGCATGGAATACAGTTTATTTTCAGTTTAATTATGATATTGTCCAGATGGTGGCCTTTATTCCATAGATTTCCGAGGTGTACCGCAATATTGTAAAACAACTAACGCGTTTCACTGATTAAATCAGAAAAATCCTTTTTGCTTGAGTTATAAATGTATTAAATAAGTATGCCCCAAACAGATCAATACATAGTAGTGACAAAGCAATAGATGTACAGTATGTGTGTGTGTGATATATATATATATAGCAGCAGATGGGTGGGTGGCACTCCCAGAAACAAACGACTCAAGAGCCCAAAACGGTTACCAATGTTTCAAATGTATTGTGACATTTTTCATCAGGGTGTCACCCTGATGAAAAATGTCACAATACATTTGAAACGTTGGTAACCGTTTTGGGCTCTTGAGTCGTTTGTTTCTGGGAGTGCCACCCACCCATCTGCTGCTATATTGGATTGCGTTGTCCTCTCCTGGGAAGGCACCCAGCCTTTTGTGTTCAGCGGAGTGCCGGCCCACCCCCCTCTTGTTTATATATATATATATATATTTATATATATATATATATACACTAAACATCGGCACTCACCTTTCCTAGTTTTGGGGTGCCCTATGTGACCACATTGCTTAAACAGACATTGTAGGGGCTCTGCACACACTAAATTAAATTTGGTTCATGAATTGATCAATGCATTTAAGCCTGCAGCCCCCGTCAAGGGACCACACCTTTCTGCAGGTCCTAGCACTATCGCTCAATATGGCTACAATACACATAGCTATGACGTTAATGTTTGAATCCAGGCATGATATCTGGTCTAAAGCTCACAGCAGACTGTGCTTTATGCATTGATCAATTCATGAACCAAATCTCAACTATTTATTATCAGTTAATTTAGTGTGTGCAGAGCCCCTACAATGTCTATATATATATATATATATATATATATATATATATATATATATATATATATATATATATATATATATATATATATATATATGGAAAAGAAAGGGTGTAGAGGTGCGCTCAAAGGGTGGTTTCACCAGTCCACAATTTGTAAAAATACAAAATATTTATTTTTTACAATAAAACAGTTTAAAAGAGTACAAGTTTTGAAATCGTTTTGCACTATTTTTCATGGTTCAGTACAGGACTTCAATCACAGGTGTAACATGATCATACGATAAAACCCAACGCGTTTCGTCCCTTGGGGACTTCCTCAGGGGTAGTACACCAAGATCTAAAAAATGGTGAAATGATGCCATAACCATATTGATACTATAAAATGGGTTCAGAAAATTTCTGAACATGCGAAACAGGAGGAAAGAACAAATGAGGAGATCGAGAGGAGGAGGAGAAGATGGTGGAAAGTTCTATACGTGGAACTATCGGGGTACAGACCGAAATGTCCCGAATCCACCTCAGTGAGAGGGATCTGTTTATAAAATGCACATACCAATGAGTCTTTTAAACCTTGATTAAGTGTATAAACCTAGAAATACACTCTTGAATGAGTGCTTTAAGTGGTAACAAGGTCTCCGCTGTTAGTCTACCAATTCTGTGTTGGTCCACTCGATGGGAAACAGCGATTTCTGGAAGTGAATATGATATCGATAGAGAATTTAATTATATCCCCTATAAATATTGGGATCAGTATAATGCTGATGGTGCAGTCTGGTATAATGAAATTGTACATAGTTTCTAGCGTCTCAAATTACCCAATTCTATATTAGGGCTATCAAACGAGAATTTGTAAAATCGTTATCACCCTACGGGTTTAAATAGTGCAGTCCCGGACGTCTTTTGAATAAGGTGTAGTGATGGGTGTACATACCAGAACTTTAGGCGCAATAAACGCCTCTCCAGCTGATGTTCTTTTCCACGTTACCGTCAGTTCTAGATAACGATGGATAGTGTTCTGTAGAAAAGTGCAGGTACATAATTATATAGTAGTGTTACCCCTAATGTTGAAATTTATAAATGGGGTGCTGGCCTAAAAGTTATTTCTAGGGAGTGCAACAAGCTCCTGAGTATGAGTGAGGTTATATAAGCGGCTTTATGGGGGATGTTCATTAATTATAATCCCTTATTTTGTGGGGAGGTAAGGTTTTCATAATTTCACCTTCATACAAATATATCAGTCCAACCAGTATATATATAACAATCCAAAACGGTACATACATATAACAATGCAGGGTGGACAGGGTGGAAAATGTGGGGTGTAAGTGCACTGTTGATAAGCACATAGCGTGGACACACCCACCTATCAAAATACCAGCTTTAACAGAGTATAGGGTACTAATGCACAATCTGTAAGCAAACAATATTTGACAGATTGACAGATCTGTCTCCATGCTTTAACATAAAGCCAACACAATTATATATTTACAATGTGGCAATCTCACAAATAAAAAGTGCATAAGAGATGGTTACAGTTACAATAAGTAAATAAGTATATAAGACCAATTGGGTGCAACCTACCAGAGTTTATCTGTCTGTGGCACAGTCAGCGTGGAGAGAGATAGTACACCCCTGATCTGTGGGGCTTAATATACCAGTGGCCATCCCGCGTCATTTCCGGTTTGGTCGGCTGAAGAAGAGGGTAGTAACTGGGCTAAATAAGATTCAAAAGCAGCGTAAAGGGGAAGCGCTAGTGGGGAATAATATAACACATAATCCTAGTGGTGTCAATGAGGCTCCAATAGGGCAGGGGTCGAGGATAAGAGGTAATGAGACCTCGTATATCCGGGAACGCTGTGCGTTCCATTAAGCGTGTCAACCGAAAACGAGGCTGGCTCCACGCAATCCAATAGGGGAAGGAGCTGTGATGGTGCCGATGCGGAAGGGAGACAGTAATGGGACCTGGTACTTCCGTGAGCGCTATGCGTTCCAACTAGCGTGTCAGCCGGTAACGAGGCTGAGAACAGCGTTACAATGGGGAAAAAAGGAGGGGGGAACAGGTGTCTCACTTGTCCCAGGTTCCGTATAGGGCTGCGCTACAGTGATCACTGCTGAATGCTTTATAGGGACAGTGCAAGTGTAATAACGGCGTCAGTATGCGTTCCATGGTCTCCATGGTAACACATGCTTTGAAGCCGGATAAAGTGTAGTGACTACAGGGTGGTACAAGTGTAACTCCATGTATGGTCAGGACATATAATGGTGTAAATAGTCACAATGGTAACACATATTGAATGACCTAAGATATAAAAATATATAAACATTATAAAAAATATATAAGAATATGTGTGCTATTCTAGACGTCTGTAAGGGGACTATTAATCGGCATTCCATAGGGAAGTGTATTCATAAATAGAGGACACAGTATTATTTTCTGTGTATAAAGTGAGGTCCTATAATGGACTTTAGGTGTCATGCCCAAATTGGGCATAATTGGGAGGGGAAGTGTTATATTCTATGTGTATGTGTCTATGTATAAAGTAAGGTCAAATGAACCTCTGAGGTCCTATAGTGGTATGCCCATACTTGGGCATAATGGGAATGGGGGGGAGGGGATGTGCTGTATAACGAATACAGGTGGCCCCTAGGGGTCGGGGAAACCCAGTTGGGTGGCCATATATGTCAACCCATATAGTATGTGATAATATATAGGGAATAGGGTCAGGTGATGGAAGTGAACAGGGGGGAGGTGATATAGTGGACCTAAAAGTAGGTCAGTAATGGTGCTCAGGGGCATAGTGGATGTGTGGCAAAAGGAAATCCCCGCATAGTGGTGGGTGCCTGTAATGACAGGGTGGTGACGGGTCTTAATGGACCTATAGTGAGGATGGTCCTCAATATCTATATGAAACCCATCTCATCACTAGGGGTAAAGAGTGAATAATCACTAGGGGATGTGTCCTAGTGGGGATATAAAAGGAGCGAACCTGTGGAGGTAGGTAAATAAGGAGGGGTGTCTATCCAGTCCCTATAGGGGGGGTGGGCAAGAAGTGTCCCCCTGGCGGTCTAAGGGGTCCGACCCAATTAGAGGTAAAGAACATCAAGTGGGTTTTTATCACTGGATATTCATATAACCAGGTTTATAACCCAACTGGTCCTATATGTACAATACTTCATTATTATCTGAGTAATTTCATCATGAGCTTATATAAGCACTAGAATAAAAAATGGAAAAGAAGGGGAAAAAAAAAAGGGATAGTGAGAACAGTTTCATGTGTCTGCTGACATAAGGTAGTGTTGTATATGTCTACAGAAACGAGGCTATATCAAGATTTTCATTAAGACCATTAGGGGATAAGGACCCCAGGGTATAAATCCAAAAGGTCTCGCGTTTGGATAGGGTTAGTTCCCTGTTACCCCCTCTGGGGTTTGAGGGGATGTACTCAAGGGCAGTGAAAGAGAAAAATTTTTCTGGGTTAGACCCATGTTTGTCTAAAAAATGGCGCGGAAGGTTATGGGAAGTTAATTTGTTCTTAATACTTCTCAGATGTTCTTGGATTCTTATTTTTAACATTCTCTTGGTTTTCCCTATATAATATAGGCCACATCCACATGTGATTCTGTATATAACGAAGTTTGAGACACATGTACAGGGTTGGTTTAGGGTATATGATCTGTTTTCTGTAGTTTTCCACATGAACGGTTGTTTTTCCATGTATTTGCAGCAAATACACTTGGTGCATGGAGTGCACCGAACGGTGTCATTTAGAAAGTGTTTCCCTGATTTGGGTTGTGTTTTTTCCGGGCAGAAATGGCTGGGGGCTACTAGGCTTCTTAAATTTGGAGCCCGTCTGTATACCACGTTAGGTGATGGAGGCAGCGTGGGACCTAAGATTGGGTCTTTTAAAAGAATATGCCAATGTTTGGCAAGGGTTTTCTTGATAAGGCGATTTTCTTTATTGAACTGAGTGATGAAAGGACGATATGAGGTTTTTTGTACTTTCTTTACCTTGTCTTGTAACATCACTTTTCTATCCGATTGTTCTGCCTTTAGTCTCGCTTCTTCAATTTTTTCTTTGTTGTAGCCTCGTTCAATGAATCTTCCCTTAAGGATTTCTGATTGTTGTATATAATCTGGGAGCTCCGTGCAGTTCCTTCTGAGTCTGAGGAACTGTGCATAGGGTACTCCGTCTTTCCATTTAGGGTGATGGCAGCTATCATAGGGGATGAAGCTATTGGCATCAACGTCCTTGAAGTATGTTTTTGTGTTGATGAATTCCCCAGGTGTTCCTTTCAGAGTGAGGTCTAGGAAATCGATTTCCTTATTGTTAGCCTTGGAGGTAAATTTCAAGTTGAAATCGTTAACCTGGAGGTAGGAATTGAATTCTTCGATACTAGAGGAATCTCCTTGCCAGATAAATATCAGATCGTCGATGTATCTGTAAAAGAATCTGATGTGTTGTTCGAATCTGGAGCCGTAGATGTGTAGCTCCTCCCACCTCCCCATTAGGAGGTTGGCATATGAAGGGGCGAATTTTGTCCCCATTGCCGTCCCATTCTGTTGGAGGTAATATGTACCATTGAATTCGAAGTAATTTCGCGTGAGGATGTAACTTATACACGAAATGATGAAATCAATCTCTTTCTCGGACATCTTGGGGTCTTTTGACAAGGTCCATTTCACGGCCTCCATTCCTTTTGAATGGGGGATAGAGGAATACAGTGCCTGGACATCCACGGTTAGCCAATGATAGTCTTCTTGCCATTTGATGGTTTGTACTTTCTGTAATACACTGGTTGAGTCTTTTAAATGGGATCTGTTGAGTGCTACATATGGTTGTAGGAGAAGGTCTATAAAATGTGATAGGTTTGCACTGAGTGACTCCACGCCCGCCACAATAGGTCTTCCCGGGGGGTTTTCTTTGTCCTTGTGGACTTTGGGGAGATGGTAAAATATTGGCATGATGGGATATTTGACATATAGGTATTCAAATTCTTTTTTCGTAATTAATTGGTTCTTTAGTGCACTGGTTAGTAATAAATACAGCTCTTCCTGGAAGTTAGCCAGGAAGAGCTGTATTTATTACTAACCAGTGCACTAAAGAACCAATTAATTACGAAAAAAGAATTTGAATACCTATATGTCAAATATCCCATCATGCCAATATTTTACCATCTCCCCAAAGTCCACAAGGACAAAGAAAACCCCCCGGGAAGACCTATTGTGGCGGGCGTGGAGTCACTCAGTGCAAACCTATCACATTTTATAGACCTTCTCCTACAACCATATGTAGCACTCAACAGATCCCATTTAAAAGACTCAACCAGTGTATTACAGAAAGTACAAACCATCAAATGGCAAGAAGACTATCATTGGCTAACCGTGGATGTCCAGGCACTGTATTCCTCTATCCCCCATTCAAAAGGAATGGAGGCCGTGAAATGGACCTTGTCAAAAGACCCCAAGATGTCCGAGAAAGAGATTGATTTCATCATTTCGTGTATAAGTTACATCCTCACGCGAAATTACTTCGAATTCAATGGTACATATTACCTCCAACAGAATGGGACGGCAATGGGGACAAAATTCGCCCCTTCATATGCCAACCTCCTAATGGGGAGGTGGGAGGAGCTACACATCTACGGCTCCAGATTCGAACAACACATCAGATTCTTTTACAGATACATCGACGATCTGATATTTATCTGGCAAGGAGATTCCTCTAGTATCGAAGAATTCAATTCCTACCTCCAGGTTAACGATTTCAACTTGAAATTTACCTCTGTTAGGACTCCCGGGCTCATGGGTGCATGGAGGGGCCTAACGCTCGTATCCGCCTTGAGAAAGGCAGTGTTTACAGCATTTGCACAGTCCCGGGAGAACCTCGGTTCGCGGATCACACAGTAAGGCCACAAAAGCAAGGTACAAAGCGCACCTTTATTTCATATTAACAGTACATGAAAACCATAACCACACCACTAACACTACACAATACAGGTAGCCTACAATATACACAGCACACACTAACTATATCAGAACCACACAAAGGTGAACACCTCCCCTTCCCTTCCACAGTCAATAGTCACCTTGGGCAGTCTCTGAGCTGAGGCTGGTGGGGCCTTGGTGAGGGGGGAATGCGGAACCCCAGCGGAGGTACGGGCTCCACTGAGCCAAGGCCGATGCCCGCTGCCGGTCCTGCAGGTGATGAATCCCAGCCGCTTGGCCTGTGGGTGCCGTCGGGGTGCTGGCACGCTGGAGGCAACCGCTGGCTGTGGTATGGGGTCCACTGCGCCAGGGCCGACTGCCCACTGCTGGTCCTGCAGGTGATGAATCCCAGCCGCTTGGCCTGTGGGTGCCGTCGGGGTGCTGGCACGCTGGATGCAACTGCTGGCTGTGGTATGGGGTCCACTGCGCCAGGGCCGACTGCCCACTGCTGAAGTTCTGGTGGGGTCTGGAGGGAACTCAGCTTCCTCCCCTGGGATCCTGCCTCGCCGGGTCAGGGATCCTGGATGGATGCAGAAAGTTTAACCCAGAGCTGTTGTTTCAGCCCATTTTATCCTTGAGTTCTGCGACCGGATTGGTTGTTGCTTGAAGCCTGAGATGTAAATGCCCCTGAGTCCTGTGTAGGGATTGGCTGCTGCTGTAGCCCTGCCAACTTGCTGTTCTCTGGGACTCTCTGGCCCCCTGCTGGTCTGGTGCCGGCCAGTCTATAACAAGTCCCCGGGGAGAACAAAAGGCCAGGAACCATTGCTGATAAGGGGGCGGCCCAGGTGTGAAGTCAAAACAGACCCTGTTGTTGGTTGTGAAGTCTCAGCCTATTCAGCTTGCTGATGCTTCCTGTGAGGGGGATGAGATAGGGGGGTGTCGGCTGTCCGCATTAGCCAACAAGATATTACACACATGCAATAAACCATACATTACTGTGATAGAGACATATCAGGCTCAGGAGTATATGCCCTGATGGGCGCAATTCTTATAAACACGCGGTACTATTTCCCATCGCAGGCAGACATCTGGTATGTAATAAAGTCCGGTCCTAGTACTATAGAACACACAGTCCTGTGGAAGGCTCTATTAGTGTGAGAGGCACGGCTCCCATGAGATGGCAGGCAGGGAATTGTATTGGGAAAATGTTGTTAATTCAGGTAAGAGAGTGTCTGGGTCTCTGGGCTATATTTAGGAATCTTGGGGTGCCTACCCCCTCATGATCCAGGTGGGGGTGCCCAGAGGGTGGATCATGACATACCTCCCCCTTCCTAAATCCGGTCCGAGGGGCTGGCTCCCAGATCGGAGCCAGTCAGGATGACCGGGCCCAGTGATCTCCTGGAGGCGTGATTCCGCTCCTCCTGCTCTGGATGAGGGGGGTCCGAGGTCAGCAGTTCACCATGTGTAACCCGCATTCCAGTACCCCAGTTACAGGGTTTGCCCCTGTCATGTGGAAATCTTTCCTTCTCTCCTGCCTGTTTGGTTGGCCCTCCTCCCTCCGCCTCTGGCGCAACTGGGAGGGGCCCGATCGGTGTACACAGGCTACAATCCGGAAACCTGGCTGCGGATTCTGCTCTTAACAACAGCGCCGACGTTGGCTGCAGGGGAGCAGTGGGTAACAACGATGCTTCTCCCAAAACTTCAAAAGCCTTCACAGTCACCCCACTTGGGCCTGAAACCTCCCCCAGCCCCTGAAGCTGCTGGGCCTCCCCTGGGCAACCTTCCATCCATGTCTGTTCATCCACCTTGCAGGGCCTCAGCACACTCTGCCCCCACCTGCCCTCAGCAGTAGGCAGCGGTCCTGAGGATTCTCCTTCACACAATGGCTGCAGAGAAGCAGGGGGTATCCGCAAGTCTCCCCCTGATTTTCCCACAATCCCCCCCCTTGGGTCGAACACCTCCCCCAGCCCTTTGAACAATAACTGCTGGGCCTCCCCTGGGCAAACTTCCATCTTCCCCAGGGTGCACTGCTTCCCCAGCCTGGCTATGAGAGGGACTGGTGGGGTGGCATTGTACGGCAGCACTGCTGGCATCTCCCTCACAGCCCCAGGTGCAAACTCACATTCTCTTGCTCGTGCCATGCTGGGTGGTGAGGTGTCTTCCTCTGAGGCGCAGGGGGGTGATGAGCTATGCCTCTGACCATCCCCTCCATGTTTGCTAGCTTGGCTGCCTGTTTGCTGCAGCGGCTCCCCGGGCACATAATTACAGTCAGTCACTCTTGCAGGGGATTCACAGAAGTGCTGCACCCCAGCCTCTACTCCCTGCTCTGGCACCCCGGTCACATACCTGCCTTTTGACTCCAGATCCTCCTGGCTCTGATGGCTAAGTGGGAACAGTCCTGGATAATCCTCCTGGGGTGGTAGAGTGGCAGAGCACACACCAGACACATTTTCTTCCATCTCCCCCTGCTGAATATGCTGGGGCTCCTGGGGCAAGATGCCCTCATTCGCTGGGCCGCTGGTGGTCCTGTAAGGGAGAATTACTGCCCCCTCGGCTGGGGCACAATCATTGCAGACCCCCTGGCCGCTAGTTTCAAAGTCTCCATCTCCCACATCTGCAAAAGGGAAGATGTACTGCCATTCTTCCTGGGGTGCCATTTTTGTGTGCACCCCCATCCTTTGGCTAGCTGCTTGGAGCAGTGGCTGGCCACTGCTTTGTACCTCCTGTGGCGAGGACTCAGCCATCACAGTCCCAGCCTCCGAGATCTGCTCTGCTCTGGGGCTAGTCTCTGGGGCAGCCCCTGCACTGTATACTGGCACTGCTCCATCTATCCCGGGCTCCGTGTGCACCAGTCCATCATCCCCATGTGGGGCCACAGTGCCCAGCTCCGCCACACTACTTGGCACAATGCAGGGGGAATAAATATCCCCTCCCCGATATCCATCTGCCACAATCACAGTCCATGATGTTAGGGCTCCTTTAGAGTCCGGGGTCCCTGGTGCGATATCACAGGGACACTCCACAGCTAGTTCCTCATTTCCCAACTCACTGAATGGGAACAGTTCTGTGATTTCTCCCTGTGTCAGTGGGAGATCTAGTTCTGTGGCTCTCTGAGGATGCATAAGCTGCAGCAGCCGACGTTCCTCTGCCTCCACCCTCTGACACTGGTCCAGCCACTCTGGGGAATTCAGCTGTCCCTGTGCCAGGGCGACCCTCTCTGCATTATCATAACAGTGCAGGAGACACTGTAACTGCTCCTGGACACTTCTCAGTTCTCCTGGACACAGGACATAGTTCCTATACACGCTGAATGCATGTAGCGGGTCCTCTTGTTGCTCGTACACCCATCGGATGAGAGTGCAGTGTGAGCGGCCTTCAGGGGGTGTGCTGCATCGTAGCCTCCATTCGTCAGTTAGGTCCTTCAGACTCATTCTCGCTAATGGAGCTCCAGATTCTGCAGGCCACAGTTCCTCTGCCTCCCCCCCTGGGATCTCGGTAGTGGACCCCTCGGTCATCCACCCCGGTGGCACCATCAACTCCTCCTCCCTTTGAGTTCTCTTTGCGGGCTCCTTCCCAGGACCCACATTACCCGGTGCTGGCACGCTGGCCTCAGCGATCCGGCTTCTATGCATTAGCTGATGCGTGGCGTTACTTACTTCTGTGACAAAAGCCTTCCACGCCACCGTATGCAGCAGGTTTCCTGCAGCAGCCTCAGATACATACTGCTTAAATTCATCGGTCAGGTAAGCTGCTTTCTCCTCTGTAGTAGCACCTGTCCATACATTAATCCACCGATATGCTGCTTCCCAATCCTCCCAGAGGGGCTGCATCAGCGTGGATGGGCTTCTCCAGTCCCATTCCTCAGCCAGAAGACTCCATGACGATTCCTCATCTATGAGCCTCACTGCTCTGGGTGACTGTGGGCACCTCTTGCCTCTCTTTGGACGTCTCTGTCCTTTTCCTGGAGCCATTCTCCACACGGGCTGCACTCGTAGAGCTTGGTCAGCGTCACTTGCTGGACCCCCTTACGTCAGCTTCCGTTTCTGGGCCACGGCACACTCCGCCGTTCCCTCGCTTGCAGGGATTGTCCCCTGGACAAGCCGGCACTTAAGCGGAATTCTTCCCTCGCTTAATGCCCTCACAAATTATCCTTTTTCTCCTCCCCGGCATCCCTGCTAGGGTTACAAGAGCTCACCTCTGTGTGGTTCTATACTACTGGTTATGGGCTATTGCGCCAACAGAACCTGGCCGTATAACGATACGGGCCCCTGGTTCTGCCTGGTCTACAGGACTGTGTGATCCCCACTGCTTGCCACCAATTGTTAGGACTCCCGGGCTCATGGGTGCATGGAGGGGCCTAACGCTCGTATCCGCCTTGAGAAAGGCAGTGTTTACAGCATTTGCACAGTCCCGGGAGAACCTCGGTTCGCGGATCACACAGTAAGGCCACAAAAGCAAGGTACAAAGCGCACCTTTATTTCATATTAACAGTACATGAAAACCATAACCACACCACTAACACTACACAATACAGGTAGCCTACAATATACACAGCACACACTAACTATATCAGAACCACACAAAGGTGAACACCTCCCCTTCCCTTCCACAGTCAATAGTCACCTTGGGCAGTCTCTGAGCTGAGGCTGGTGGGGCCTTGGTGAGGGGGGAATGCGGAACCCCAGCGGAGGTACGGGCTCCACTGAGCCAAGGCCGATGCCCGCTGCCGGTCCTGCAGGTGATGAATCCCAGCCGCTTGGCCTGTGGGTGCCGTCGGGGTGCTGGCACGCTGGAGGCAACCGCTGGCTGTGGTATGGGGTCCACTGCGCCAGGGCCGACTGCCCACTGCTGGTCCTGCAGGTGATGAATCCCAGCCGCTTGGCCTGTGGGTGCCGTCGGGGTGCTGGCACGCTGGATGCAACTGCTGGCTGTGGTATGGGGTCCACTGCGCCAGGGCCGACTGCCCACTGCTGAAGTTCTGGTGGGGTCTGGAGGGAACTCAGCTTCCTCCCCTGGGATCCTGCCTCGCCGGGTCAGGGATCCTGGATGGATGCAGAAAGTTTAACCCAGAGCTGTTGTTTCAGCCCATTTTATCCTTGAGTTCTGCGACCGGATTGGTTGTTGCTTGAAGCCTGAGATGTAAATGCCCCTGAGTCCTGTGTAGGGATTGGCTGCTGCTGTAGCCCTGCCAACTTGCTGTTCTCTGGGACTCTCTGGCCCCCTGCTGGTCTGGTGCCGGCCAGTCTATAACAAGTCCCCGGGGAGAACAAAAGGCCAGGAACCATTGCTGATAAGGGGGCGGCCCAGGTGTGAAGTCAAAACAGACCCTGTTGTTGGTTGTGAAGTCTCAGCCTATTCAGCTTGCTGATGCTTCCTGTGAGGGGGATGAGATAGGGGGGTGTCGGCTGTCCGCATTAGCCAACAAGATATTACACACATGCAATAAACCATACATTACTGTGATAGAGACATATCAGGCTCAGGAGTATATGCCCTGATGGGCGCAATTCTTATAAACACGCGGTACTATTTCCCATCGCAGGCAGACATCTGGTATGTAATAAAGTCCGGTCCTAGTACTATAGAACACACAGTCCTGTGGAAGGCTCTATTAGTGTGAGAGGCACGGCTCCCATGAGATGGCAGGCAGGGAATTGTATTGGGAAAATGTTGTTAATTCAGGTAAGAGAGTGTCTGGGTCTCTGGGCTATATTTAGGAATCTTGGGGTGCCTACCCCCTCATGATCCAGGTGGGGGTGCCCAGAGGGTGGATCATGACAACCTCCAAGGCTAACAATAAGGAAATCGATTTCCTAGACCTCACTCTGAAAGGAACACCTGGGGAATTCATCAACACAAAAACATACTTCAAGGACGTTGATGCCAATAGCTTCATCCCCTATGATAGCTGCCATCACCCTAAATGGAAAGACGGAGTACCCTATGCACAGTTCCTCAGACTCAGAAGGAACTGCACGGAGCTCCCAGATTATATACAACAATCAGAAATCCTTAAGGGAAGATTCATTGAACGAGGCTACAACAAAGAAAAAATTGAAGAAGCGAGACTAAAGGCAGAACAATCGGATAGAAAAGTGATGTTACAAGACAAGGTAAAGAAAGTACAAAAAACCTCATATCGTCCTTTCATCACTCAGTTCAATAAAGAAAATCGCCTTATCAAGAAAACCCTTGCCAAACATTGGCATATTCTTTTAAAAGACCCAATCTTAGGTCCCACGCTGCCTCCATCACCTAACGTGGTATACAGACGGGCTCCAAATTTAAGAAGCCTAGTAGCCCCCAGCCATTTCTGCCCGGAAAAAACACAACCCAAATCAGGGAAACACTTTCTAAATGACACCGTTCGGTGCACTCCATGCACCAAGTGTATTTGCTGCAAATACATGGAAAAACAACCGTTCATGTGGAAAACTACAGAAAACAGATCATATACCCTAAACCAACCCTGTACATGTGTCTCAAACTTCGTTATATACAGAATCACATGTGGATGTGGCCTATATTATATAGGGAAAACCAAGAGAATGTTAAAAATAAGAATCCAAGAACATCTGAGAAGTATTAAGAACAAATTAACTTCCCATAACCTTCCGCGCCATTTTTTAGACAAACATGGGTCTAACCCAGAAAAAATTTTCTCTTTCACTGCCCTTGAGTACATCCCCTCAAACCCCAGAGGGGGTAACAGGGAACTAACCCTATCCAAACGCGAGACCTTTTGGATTTATACCCTGGGGTCCTTATCCCCTAATGGTCTTAATGAAAATCTTGATATAGCCTCGTTTCTGTAGACATATACAACACTACCTTATGTCAGCAGACACATGAAACTGTTCTCACTATCCCTTTTTTTTTTCCCCTTCTTTTCCATTTTTTATTCTAGTGCTTATATAAGCTCATGATGAAATTACTCAGATAATAATGAAGTATTGTACATATAGGACCAGTTGGGTTATAAACCTGGTTATATGAATATCCAGTGATAAAAACCCACTTGATGTTCTTTACCTCTAATTGGGTCGGACCCCTTAGACCGCCAGGGGGACACTTCTTGCCCACCCCCCCTATAGGGACTGGATAGACACCCCTCCTTATTTACCTACCTCCACAGGTTCGCTCCTTTTATATCCCCACTAGGACACATCCCCTAGTGATTATTCACTCTTTACCCCTAGTGATGAGATGGGTTTCATATAGATATTGAGGACCATCCTCACTATAGGTCCATTAAGACCCGTCACCACCCTGTCATTACAGGCACCCACCACTATGCGGGGATTTCCTTTTGCCACACATCCACTATGCCCCTGAGCACCATTACTGACCTACTTTTAGGTCCACTATATCACCTCCCCCCTGTTCACTTCCATCACCTGACCCTATTCCCTATATATTATCACATACTATATGGGTTGACATATATGGCCACCCAACTGGGTTTCCCCGACCCCTAGGGGCCACCTGTATTCGTTATACAGCACATCCCCTCCCCCCCATTCCCATTATGCCCAAGTATGGGCATACCACTATAGGACCTCAGAGGTTCATTTGACCTTACTTTATACATAGACACATACACATAGAATATAACACTTCCCCTCCCAATTATGCCCAATTTGGGCATGACACCTAAAGTCCATTATAGGACCTCACTTTATACACAGAAAATAATACTGTGTCCTCTATTTATGAATACACTTCCCTATGGAATGCCGATTAATAGTCCCCTTACAGACGTCTAGAATAGCACACATATTCTTATATATTTTTTATAATGTTTATATATTTTTATATCTTAGGTCATTCAATATGTGTTACCATTGTGACTATTTACACCATTATATGTCCTGACCATACATGGAGTTACACTTGTACCACCCTGTAGTCACTACACTTTATCCGGCTTCAAAGCATGTGTTACCATGGAGACCATGGAACGCATACTGACGCCGTTATTACACTTGCACTGTCCCTATAAAGCATTCAGCAGTGATCACTGTAGCGCAGCCCTATACGGAACCTGGGACAAGTGAGACACCTGTTCCCCCCTCCTTTTTTCCCCATTGTAACGCTGTTCTCAGCCTCGTTACCGGCTGACACGCTAGTTGGAACGCATAGCGCTCACGGAAGTACCAGGTCCCATTACTGTCTCCCTTCCGCATCGGCACCATCACAGCTCCTTCCCCTATTGGATTGCGTGGAGCCAGCCTCGTTTTCGGTTGACACGCTTAATGGAACGCACAGCGTTCCCGGATATACGAGGTCTCATTACCTCTTATCCTCGACCCCTGCCCTATTGGAGCCTCATTGACACCACTAGGATTATGTGTTATATTATTCCCCACTAGCGCTTCCCCTTTACGCTGCTTTTGAATCTTATTTAGCCCAGTTACTACCCTCTTCTTCAGCCGACCAAACCGGAAATGACGCGGGATGGCCACTGGTATATTAAGCCCCACAGATCAGGGGTGTACTATCTCTCTCCACGCTGACTGTGCCACAGACAGATAAACTCTGGTAGGTTGCACCCAATTGGTCTTATATACTTATTTACTTATTGTAACTGTAACCATCTCTTATGCACTTTTTATTTGTGAGATTGCCACATTGTAAATATATAATTGTGTTGGCTTTATGTTAAAGCATGGAGACAGATCTGTCAATCTGTCAAATATTGTTTGCTTACAGATTGTGCATTAGTACCCTATACTCTGTTAAAGCTGGTATTTTGATAGGTGGGTGTGTCCACGCTATGTGCTTATCAACAGTGCACTTACACCCCACATTTTCCACCCTGTCCACCCTGCATTGTTATATGTATGTACCGTTTTGGATTGTTATATATATACTGGTTGGACTGATATATTTGTATGAAGGTGAAATTATGAAAACCTTACCTCCCCACAAAATAAGGGATTATAATTAATGAACATCCCCCATAAAGCCGCTTATATAACCTCACTCATACTCAGGAGCTTGTTGCACTCCCTAGAAATAACTTTTAGGCCAGCACCCCATTTATAAATTTCAACATTAGGGGTAACACTACTATATAATTATGTACCTGCACTTTTCTACAGAACACTATCCATCGTTATCTAGAACTGACGGTAACGTGGAAAAGAACATCAGCTGGAGAGGCGTTTATTGCGCCTAAAGTTCTGGTATGTACACCCATCACTACACCTTATTCAAAAGACGTCCGGGACTGCACTATTTAAACCCGTAGGGTGATAACGATTTTACAAATTCTCGTTTGATAGCCCTAATATAGAATTGGGTAATTTGAGACGCTAGAAACTATGTACAATTTCATTATACCAGACTGCACCATCAGCATTATACTGATCCCAATATTTATAGGGGATATAATTAAATTCTCTATCGATATCATATTCACTTCCAGAAATCGCTGTTTCCCATCGAGTGGACCAACACAGAATTGGTAGACTAACAGCGGAGACCTTGTTACCACTTAAAGCACTCATTCAAGAGTGTATTTCTAGGTTTATACACTTAATCAAGGTTTAAAAGACTCATTGGTATGTGCATTTTATAAACAGATCCCTCTCACTGAGGTGGATTCGGGACATTTCGGTCTGTACCCCGATAGTTCCACGTATAGAACTTTCCACCATCTTCTCCTCCTCCTCTCGATCTCCTCATT
>NC_139217.1:1498901-1607770 GCF_055691185.1 Crinia signifera
CTCTGTGTAGTGTTACTGTGGGCAGGAGAATGTGGTATGTACTGCCCAGGAATACAGTGTGAAATGTGTGAAATGTGTGCGGTCTGATCAATCTATCTGTGCAGTGTTACTGTGGGCAGGAGAATGTGGTATGTTCTGCCCAGGAATACAGTGTAAAATGCATGCGGTCTGATCAATCTCTCTGTGTAGTGTTACTGTGGGCAGGAGAATCTGGTATGTACTGCCCAAGAATACAGTGTGAAATGCGTGCGGTCTGAGCAATCTCTCTGTGTAGTGTTACTGTGGGCAGGAGAATGTGGTATGTACTGCCCAAGAATACAGTGTGAAATGCGTGCGGTCTGAGCAATCTCTCTGTGCAGTGTTACTGTGTTCAGGTAAATGTGGTATGTACTGCCCAGGAAGACAGTGTGAAATGTGTGAAATGCGTGCGGTCTGATCAATCTCTCTGTGCAGTGTTACTGTGTTCAGGAGAATGTGGAATGTTCTACCCAGGAATACAATGTGAAATGCGTGCGGTCTGGGCAATCTCTCTGTGCAGTGTTACTGTGTTCAGGAGAATGTGGAATGTTCTACCCAGGAATACAGTGTGACATGTGTGAAATGCGTGCGGTCTGATCAATCTCTCTGTGCAGTGTTACTGTGTTCAGGAGAATGTGGTATGTACTGCCCAGGAATACAGTGTGAAATGTGTGAAATGTGTGCGGTCCGATCAATCTCTCTGTGCAGTGTTAATGTGTTCAGGAGAATGTGGTATGTACTGCCCAGGAATACAGTGTGAAATGTGTGCGGTCTGAGCAATCTCTCTGTGCAGTGTTACTGTGGGCAGGAGAATGTGGTATGTACTGCCCAAGAATACAGTGTGAAATGCGTGCGGTCTGAGCAATCTCTCTGTGCAGTGTTACTGTGGGCAGGAGAATGTGGTATGTACTGCCCAGGAATACAGTGTGAAATGTGTGTGGTCTGATCAATCTCTCTGTGCAGTGTTACTGTGGGTAGGAGAATGTGGTATGTTCTGCCCAGGAATACAGTGTGAAATGTGTGCGGTCTGGGCAATCTCTCTGTGCATTGTTACTGTGTTCAGGAGAATGTGGTATGTACTGCCCAGGAATACAGTGTGAAATGCGTGCGGTCTGAGCAATCTCTCTGTGCAGCGTTTCTGTGGGCAGGAGAATGTGGTATGTACTGTCCAGGAAGACAATGTGAAATGCGTGCAATCTGAGCAATCTCTCTGTGCAGTGTTACTGTGGGCAGGAGAATGTGGTATGTTCTGCCCAGGAATACAGTGTGAAATGTGTGAAATGTGTGCGGTCTGATCAATCTCTCTGTGTATTGTTACTGTGGGCAGGAGAATGTGGTATGTTCTGCCCAGGAAGACAGTGTGAAATGCGTGTGGTCTGATCAATCTCTCTGTGCAGTGTTACTGTGTTCAGGAGAATGTGGAATGTTCTACCCAGGAATACAGTGTGAAATGTGTGAAATGCGTGCGGTCTGATCAATCTCTCTGTGCAGTGTTATTGTGTTCAGGAGAATGTGGTATGTACTGCCCAGGAATACAGTGTGAAATGCGTGTGGTCTGAGCAATCTCTCTGTGCAGTGTTACTGTGTTCAGGAGAATGTGCTATGTTCTGCCCAGGAAGACAGTGTGAAATGTGTGCGGTCTGAGCAATCTCTCTGTGCAATGTTACTGTGGGCAGGAGAATGTGGTATGTTCTGCCCAGGAATACAGTGTGAAATGTGTGAAATGCGTGCGGTCTGAGCAATCTCTCTGTGCAGTGTTACTATGGGCAGGAGAATGTGGTATGTACTGCCCAGGAATACATTGTGAAATGTGTGAAATGTGTGCGGTCTGATCAATCTCTCTGTGCAGTGTTACTGTGGGCAGGAGAATGTGGTATGTTCTGCCCAGGAATACAGTGTGAAATGTGTGCGGTCTGGGCTATCTCTCTGTGCAGTGTTACTGTTTTCAGGAGAATGTGGAATGTTCTACCCAGGAATACAGTGTGAAATGTGTGAAATGCGTGCGGTCTGATCAATCTCTCTGTGCAGTGTTACTGTGTTCAGGAGAATGTGGTATGTACTGCCCAGGAATACAGTGTGAAATGTGTGCGGTCTGAGCAATCTCTCTGTGCAGTGTTACTGTGGGCAGGAGAATGTGGTATGTACTGCCCAAGAATACAGTGTGAAATGCGTGCGGTCTGAGCAATCTCTCTGTGCAGTGTTACTGTGGGCAGGAGAATATGGTATGTACTGCCCAGGAATACAGTGTGAAATGTGTGAAATGTGTGCGGTCTGATCAATCTCTCTGTGCAGTGTTACTGTGGGCAGGATGTCACGATCCGAGCTCTCAGACAGACTTTCTTACCGGCTAAGTGCCTCCGCAGGTTCAGCTTGCGGTCCAGACGTCACCCCTGCCGGCGTCCTGTCTGCCGTGCGCCATCACCGCTGCCATCCTCCAGTCTGCTCAGCGCTGCTGAGTCCGCGGCTGCGCGGCGCACCGCTCTCCTTGTCCCCAGTGACAGTACTCAGTGCACGGCAATCCACCTGTCCGCCGCCATTGCTCCCAGTATCCAGCATGGTGTGCACAAACATACTTTCCCGCCATAGCCTGACATGGGGGCTGCCATGTTTTCCCAGTCACATGTCATTCCCGTCCAATCCTGTGTGATCTGATCTCCCAGTCATACCTGCCCGGCCAATCCTGGCCACCCAGTGGGTATAAGTATGCTGGGAGCTCTCAGATCAATGCTAGTGCTTCAGTTGTCTCCTGTATATGGTCAGCTGTCCTTGTCTCCGTGCAAGTGTCTATCTCTGCTGGTGTTGTCTTCCATGCTGCAGTGTATTCCAGGTTATTCCATCTCCTGTTGAAGTCCAGGTTATTCCATCACCTGTGAGCCTGCCTCGTCAGCCCAGCGATCCAGCCTAGCTCCAGGACTCTGGTCCTCCGATGCTCCAGCATCATCCATCTCCGATGTTCCACCATCGATAGTCCGATACTCCGGACCCACAGTCAAGCTTCCGTCCGTCATTCCGGACCCACAGTCAAGCTCCTATCTTCCGTCCGTCATTCCGGACCCACAGTATCCATATCCGTTATCCATCCGATGTTCCACCATCGATACTTCATTCATCATACCTGTAAAGTATTGCAATCTGCATGAACTGTCATTATTCCTGCATACTTTACTGCCTGTATCATTACAACCTTCTGCATAATAAATCTGGTTGTATTTTTACCTCTGACTACTCATTGGCTCTGGGTGCACTGTCGCGCAGTTCATGCGCAGGGGTCCTCTCCAACCTCCCCGGTTCAGGTACCGGTCCAGGTCCCCACCAGAGGTCTCAGTCTTGTCGACTGAGTCCCCTGGTGTGACAGTAAGCACTAGCCAAATGGATCCAGCCGCAAACCAAGCTTCTCCACCCAGCCCTGTACAGCAACTGGCTGTTCGCTTGGATCAGCAAGAGGCTGCGCAGAGCCAAGTGATTCATTGCCTGCAAGATCTGTCTTCCCGGCTGGATAAGTTACAGACCACTCTCAGTGGCCCTGAGCCTGTCAGAGAACTTCCAAGTCCCGTTCATCCTCCTGTAATGGCTGCTGCACCTCGCCTTCATCTGTCTGTCCCCACCAAGTATGATGGGAACCCCAAGACCTGTCGAGGCTTTCTCAATCAGTGTGAGATTCACTTCGAGCTGCAACCCAGCAACTTCCCTACAGAAAGGGTCAAGATTGCCTACATCATCTCCCTCCTGTGTGGAGCGGCACTAGAGTGGGCATCTCCCTTATGGGAAAGATCTGATGCCATCCTGTCCAATTACAAGGACTTCGTGTCAACATTCCGGCGTATCTTCGATGAGCCTGGGCGATCAGCATCTGCCTCCACTGAACTCCTCCGTCTCAGACAGGGATCCCGCTCCGTCGGGCAATATCTGGTCCAGTTCCAGATTCTGGCGTCTGAACTCTCCTGGTGTGATGGGGCCTTATACGCAGCTTTCTGGCATGGTCTATCCGATCGTATCAAGGATGAACTTGCTACAAGAGACTTACCCTCAGGTCTAAGTGACCTTATTTCATTGTGTGTTAAAGTAGACCTACGCTTCCGAGAAAGGGCTATAGAACGTCACAAGAGCGCTCCAGTTAAAGTGCCAACTCCTCCGCCTTCTTTACCCACTGCTCCTGCGGTCCACTCCAAAGAAGAACCAATGGAGATAAACCGTTTCCGCTTGTCTCCAGGAGAACGTCGACGTCGACGGTTGGCACAGCTCTGCCTGTATTGTGCCGATCCTGCACATCAAATTTCTGCATGCCCAAAGCGTCAGGAAAACTCCTCCTCCTAGCCCGTCAAGGAGAGGGTAGGCTAGGAGTAATTAAGTCCTCTCCATCAGCAACCGATTGTGTCCTTCCAGTTTCCCTACAAGTTGGTCAGCATTTCAAGACTGTCTCCGCGCTTCTTGATTCCGGTGCCGCTGGCAACTTTGTTACTGCAGAACTGGTCCGCAAGTGGGGGTTGCCCACTGAAAGTCTTTCCAAGACTGTCTTCCTTACTGCTGTGGATGGCAGTAGGATTCCTGATGCGACAGTCTCCCGCAAAACTTTGCCACTTACAGTAAAAGTGGGAGTCCTGCACACTGAACTTTTGTCCTTCCTGGTTTTACCCCGAGCCACTCATTCTCTGGTTCTGGGTTTACCCTGGCTCCGTCTTCACAATCCCCGTCTTGATTGGAAGACATCTGAAATCCTTTCCTGGGATCCTTCCTGCTCCGGTACCTGTCTCCAAAAGGTACTCCCAGCTCGTCATTCTTCAGCCGATGCAGCAGACCTTCCGCCTCTTCCTTACCAAGAGTACTCAGATGTATTCAGCAAGTCTGGCGCTGATGTTCTACCTCCTCACAGACCGTGGGATTGCCCTATTGAACTTATCCCAGGCAAAGAACCACCCAGAGGTAGAACCTATCCTCTCTCTCTTCCAGAGACTCAAGCCATGACCAGTTACATCAAGGAAAATCTGGCAAAGGGATTCATCCGTCCTTCGACTTCTCCTGCTGGCGCAGGATTCTTCTTCGTCAAAAAAAAGGATGGAGGCCTACGTCCCTGCATTGATTATCGCGGCCTCAATGACATTACAGTAAAGAACCGATATCCGTTGCCTCTCATCACCGAGCTGTTTGACCGTGTCAGCGGTGCAACCATCTTCACAAAACTCGATCTGAGAGGTGCATACAATCTCATCCGCATACGAGAGGGCGACGAGTGGAAGACGGCGTTTAATACCAGAGACGGCCACTATGAGTACCTCGTCATGCCCTTTGGGCTCAGCAATGCCCCAGCCGTGTTCCAGCACTATGTCAATGAGATCTTTCGGGACATTCTGTACAGTCATGTAGTTGTATATCTCGATGACATTTTAATCTACGCCAATAACATCACAGAACATCGTTATTGGGTCAAAGAGGTTTTGTCCCGGCTGCGAGCTAATCATCTCTACTGTAAACTGGAGAAGTGTGTCTTCGAGGTGAAGTCTATACCCTTCCTAGGGTACATTGTCTCCGGTTCCGGTCTTCAAATGGATCCAGGAAAACTGCAGGCCATTCAAGATTGGCCAATTCCCTCTTCGCTGAAAGGTATTCAACGTTTCCTGGGTTTTGCCAATTATTACAGAAAATTCATTCGTAACTTCTCTTCTATTGTGGCTCCCATCACTGCCTTGACTAAAAAGGGGTCTAATCCAGCGAAGTGGCCGGCAGAAGCCATCGAAGCCTTCCATCTGTTGAAACAGAGGTTCACTTCCGCTCCTGTTTTAAGACAACCTGATACCACCTTGCCCTTTATTCTCGAGGTTGATGCCTCCTCCGTGGGTGTTGGGGCAGTCCTCTCGCAGAAAGCGCCCGATGGTCGTCTTCATCCCTGTGGGTTCTACTCCCGTAAGTTCCTGCCTGCAGAGCGTAACTATGCCATCGGTGACCAAGAGCTTCTCGCCATCAAGTTGGCATTAGAAGAGTGGAGATATCTTCTAGAGGGCGCTGTTCATGAGATCACAATTATCACAGACCACAAGAATCTTCTGTATCTCAAGTCTGCTCAATGTTTAAATCCCCGTCAAGCCAGATGGACACTTTTCTTTTCCAGGTTCCGTTTCAAGCTGTCGTTCTGTCCAGGGACACAAAACCGAAAAGCTGATGCCCTTTCCCGCTCATGGGAGCAAGAAAGTGAGTCTAAGTCCACACATCAACACTTTATTATTGATCCAGTGGCATTCTCCGCAACGAGAGTTTCAAATCTCACGCCCCCTACAGGGAAAAGATATGTAAAGCCAGCTCTAAGAAAGAAGTTGCTCTGTTGGGCGCATTCTTCAAAATTCGCTGGCCATGCAGGCATTCAGAAAACTTACGAGTTTATCACCAGGTCCTACTGGTGGCCGTCCCTCAAACAAGATGTACAGGACTTTGTTTCCTCTTGTGCTAAATGTGCTCAGCACAAGACCAGCCGTCAGTCTCCTCCTGGGCAATTGATGCCACTGTCAGTGCCACATCGTCCTTGGACGCATATTTCTATGGACTTTGTAACTGATCTTCCAGAGTCTGACAAGTTCACCACCATCTGGGTGATTGTTGATCGGTTCACCAAGATGGCTCACTTCGTTCCCCTCACCGGTCTTCCGTCAGCTTCCAAGCTGTCCCAGCTCTTCATCAAAGAGATATTCAAGCTTCATGGACTGCCTCTCGAAATCATCTCCGATAGAGGAGTCCAATTCGTAGCCAAATTCTGGCGAAGCCTGTGCTCCCTGCTTCAAATCAAGCTAAAGTTTTCCACAGCCTACCACCCTCAAACCAATGGCCAAACGGAGAGGGTGAATCAGGACCTTGAAGCATTTCTCCGCACATATGTCTCTTCTTCCCAAGATGACTGGGCTCAACTCCTTCCATGGGCAGAGTTCTGCCATAATAACCAATATCATTCTTCATCTAATGTCACTCCATTCCTTGCCAACTATGGGTTTCATCCTCGAGTTCCTGACTTCACTCTGCAACCTGTGTCCTCTGTTCCAGCGGTCGACACGACCATCCGGCAATTCGTCAAATCCTGGAAGCTTATTCGTTCTTCACTCCTGAAGGCTTCAAGCAGGTACAAAAAATTTGCCGACAGGAAACGCAGAGCTGTGCCAGCCCTCCGTCCCGGAGATCGTGTCTGGTTGTCAACCAAGAATCTTCGATTGAGAGTGCCATCGATGAAGTTCGCTCCCCGATATATTGGTCCTTTCCCAGTTGAGCGAGTCGTCAATCCAGTAGCTTACAAGCTCAAGTTGCCGCCCTATTTGAAAGTGCCAGCTACATTCCACATTTCGCTGCTCAAGCCGCTGGTTCTGAATCGCTTTCATTCCAAGCTCCCCAAGGCTCCTAAGGTTTGCACCCAGCGTGGAACTGAATATGAGGTCAGTAAGATCTTGGACTCTCGCATCCGATATGGTCGTCTGCAATATCTGATCGATTGGAAGGGCTATGGCCCCGAAGAACGATCATGGACCAATGCCATCGATGTCCATGCTCCCAGACTCATCCGGGCGTTCCACTCCAAGTTTCCCCGCAAGCCTAAAAGGTGTCCTGGGGCCACCCTTAAAGGGGGGGGTGCTGTCACGATCCGAGCTCTCAGACAGACTTTCTTACCGGCTAAGTGCCTCCGCAGGTTCAGCTTGCGGTCCAGACGTCACCCCTGCCGGCGTCCTGTCTGCCGTGCGCCATCACCGCTGCCATCCTCCAGTCTGCTCAGCGCTGCTGAGTCCGCGGCTGCGCGGCGCACCGCTCTCCTTGTCCCCAGTGACAGTACTCAGTGCACGGCAATCCACCTGTCCGCCGCCATTGCTCCCAGTATCCAGCATGGTGTGCACAAACATACTTTCCCGCCATAGCCTGACATGGGGGCTGCCATGTTTTCCCAGTCACATGTCATTCCCGTCCAATCCTGTGTGATCTGATCTCCCAGTCATACCTGCCCGGCCAATCCTGGCCACCCAGTGGGTATAAGTATGCTGGGAGCTCTCAGATCAATGCTAGTGCTTCAGTTGTCTCCTGTATATGGTCAGCTGTCCTTGTCTCCGTGCAAGTGTCTATCTCTGCTGGTGTTGTCTTCCATGCTGCAGTGTATTCCAGGTTATTCCATCTCCTGTTGAAGTCCAGGTTATTCCATCACCTGTGAGCCTGCCTCGTCAGCCCAGCGATCCAGCCTAGCTCCAGGACTCTGGTCCTCCGATGCTCCAGCATCATCCATCTCCGATGTTCCACCATCGATAGTCCGATACTCCGGACCCACAGTCAAGCTTCCGTCCGTCATTCCGGACCCACAGTCAAGCTCCTATCTTCCGTCCGTCATTCCGGACCCACAGTATCCATATCCGTTATCCATCCGATGTTCCACCATCGATACTTCATTCATCATACCTGTAAAGTATTGCAATCTGCATGAACTGTCATTATTCCTGCATACTTTACTGCCTGTATCATTACAACCTTCTGCATAATAAATCTGGTTGTATTTTTACCTCTGACTACTCATTGGCTCTGGGTGCACTGTCGCGCAGTTCATGCGCAGGGGTCCTCTCCAACCTCCCCGGTTCAGGTACCGGTCCAGGTCCCCACCAGAGGTCTCAGTCTTGTCGACTGAGTCCCCTGGTGTGACACAGGAGAATGTGGTATGTTCTGCCCAGGAATACAGTGTGAAATGTGTGCGGTCTGGGCAATCTCTCTGTGCAGTGTTACTGTGTTCAGGAGAATGTGGTATGTACTGCCCAGGAATACAGTGTGAAATGCGTGCGGTCTGAGCAATCTCTCTGTGCAGTGTTACTGTGGGCAGGAGAATGTGGTATGTACTGCCCAGGAAGACAATGTGAAATGCGTGCAATCTGAGCAATCTCTCTGTGCAGTGTTACTGTGGGCAGGAGAATGTGGTATGTTCTGCCCAGGAAGACAGTGTGAAATGCGTGCGTTCTGATCAATCTCTCTGTGCAGTGTTACTGTGTTCAGGAGAATGTGGAATGTTCTACCCAGGAATACAGTGTGAAATGTGTGAAATGCGTGCGGTCTGAGCAATCTCTCTGTGCAGTGTTACTGTGTTCAGGAGAATGTGGTATGTACTGCCCAGGAATACAGTGTGAAATGCGTGCGGTCTGAGCAATCTCTCTGTGCAGTGTTACTGTGTTCAGGAGAATGTGGTATGTACTGCCCAGGAAGACAGTGTGAAATGCGTGCGGTCTGAGCAATCTCTCTGTGCAGTGTTACTGTGGGCAGGAGAATGTGGTATGTTCTGCCCAGGAATACAGTGTGAAATGTGTGAAATGTGTGCGGTCTGATCAATCTCTCTGTGCAGTGTTACTGTGGGCAGGAGAATGTGGTATGTTCTGCCCAGGAATACAGTGTGAAATGTGTGCGGTCTGGGCAATCTCTCTGTGCAGTGTTACTGTGTTCAGGAGAATGTGGTATGTACTGCCCAGGAAGACAATGTGAAATGCGTGCAATCTGAGCAATCTCTCTGTGCAGTGTTACTGTGTTCAGGAGAATGTGGTATGTACTGCCCAGAAATACAGTGTGAAATGCGCGTGGTCTGAGCAATCTCTCTGTGCAGTGTTACTGTGTTCAGGAGAATGTGGTATGTACTGCCCAGGAATACAGTGTGAAATGCGTGCGGTCTGAGCAATCTCTCTGTGCAGTGTTACTGTGTTCAGGAGAATGTGCTATGTTCTGCCCAGGAAGACAGTGTGAAATGCGTGCGTTCTGAGCAATCTCTCTGTGCAGTGGTACTGTGGGCAGGAGAATGTGGTATGTACTGCCCAGGAATACAGTGTGAAATGTGTGAAATGTGTGCGGTCTGATCAATCTCTCTGTGCAGTGTTACTGTGTTCAGGAGAATGTGGTATGTACTGCCCAGGAATACAGTGTGAAATGCGTGCGGTCTGAGCAATCTCTCTGTGCAGTGTTACTGTGTTCAGGAGAATGTGGTATGTTCTGCCCAGGAAGACAATGTGAAATGCGTGTGGTCTGAGCAATCTCTCTGTGTAGTGTTACTGTGGGCAGGAGAATGTGTTATGTACTGCCCAGGAATACAGTGTGAAATGTGTGCGGTCTGAGCAATCTCTCTGTGCAGTGTTACTGTGTTCAGGAGAATGTGGTATGTTCTGCCCAGGAAGACAGTGTGAAATGTGTGCGGTCTGAGCAATCTCTCTGTGCAATGTTACTTTGGGCAGGAGAATGTGGTATGTTCTGCCCAGGAATACAGTGTGAAATGTGTGAAATGTGTGCGGTCTGATCAATCTCTCTGTGCATTGTTACTGTGGGCAGGAGAATGTGGTATGTTCTGCCCAGGAATACAGTGTGAAATGTGTGAAATGTGTGCGGTCTGATCAATCTCTCTGTGCATTGTTACTGTGTTCAGGAGAATGTGGTATGTTCTGCCCAGGAATACAGTGTGAAATGTGTGAAATGCGTGTGGTCTGAGCAATCTCTCTGTGCAGTGTTACTGTGGGCAGGAGAGTATGGTATGTTCTGCCCAGGAATACAGTGTGAAATGCATGCGGTCTGAGCAATCTCTCTGTGCAGTGTTACTGTGGGCAGGAGAATGTGGTATGTACTGCCCAGGAAGACAATGTGAAATGCGTGCAATCTGAGCAATCTCTCTGTGCAGTGTTACTGTGTTCAGGAGAATGTGGTATGTACTGCCCAGGAAGACAATGTGAAATGCGTGCAATCTGAGCAATCTCTTTGTGCAGTGTTACTGTGGGCAGGAGAATGTGTTATGTTCTGCCCAGGAATACAGTGTGAAATGTGTGCGGTCTGAGCAATCTCTCTGTGCAGTGTTACTGTGGGCAGGAGAATGTAGTATGTTCTGCCCAGGAAGACAGTGTAAAATGCGTGCGGTCTGAGAAATCTCTCTTTGTAGTGTTACTGATGGCAGGAGAATGTGGTATGTACTGCCCAGGAATACAGTGTGAAATGTGTGCGGTCTGGGCAATCTCTCTTTGTAGTGTTACTGTGGGCAGGAGAATATGGTATGTTCTGCCCAGGAAGACAGTGTGGATTGTGTGCGGTCTGGGAAATCTCTCTCTGTAGTGTTTCTGTGGGCAGGAGAATATGGTATGTTCTGCCCAGGAAGACAGTGTGAAATGTGTGCGGTCTGGGCTATCTCTCTTTGTAGTGTTACTGTGGGCAGGAGAATGTGGTATGTTCTGCCCAGGAAAACAGTGTGGAATGTGTGCAGTCTGGGCAATCTCTCTGTGCAGTGTTACTGTGGGCAGGATAATGTGTTATGTTCTGCCCAGGAAGACAGTGTGAAATGCGTGCGTTCTGAGCAATCTCTCTTTGTAGTGTTACTGTGGGCAGGGGAATGTGGTATGTTCTGCCCAGGAAGACAGTGTTAAATGCGTGCGGTCTGAGCAATCTCTATGTGCAGTGTTACTGTGGGCAGGAGAATGTGTTTTGTTCTGCCCAGGAAGACAGTGTGAAATGCATGCGGTCTGAGCAATCTCTCTGTGCAGTGTTACTGTGGGCAGGAGAGTATGGTATGTTCTGCCCAGGAAGACAGTGTGAAATGCGTGCGGTCTGAGCAATCTCTCTGTGCAGTGTTACTGTAGGCAGGAGAATGTGCAATGTTTTGCCCAGGAAGACAGTGTGAAATGCGTGCGGTCTGAGCAATCTCTCTGTGCAGTGTTACTGTGGGCAGGAGAGAGTGGTATGTTTTGCCCAGGAAGACAGTGTGAAATGCGTAGGGTCTGAGCAATCTCTCTGTGCAGTGTTACTGTGGGCAGGAGAATGTAGTATGTTTTGCCCAGGAAGACAGTGTGAAATGCGTGCGGTCTGAGCAATCTCTCTGTGCAGTGTTACTGTGGGCAGGAGAATGTAGTATGTTCTGCCCAGGAAGACAGTGTAAAATGCGTGCGGTCTGAGAAATCTCTCTTTGTAGTGTTACTGTGGGCAGGAGAATGTGGTATGTACTGCCCAGGAATACAGTGTGAAATGTGTGCGGTCTGGGCTATCTCTCTTTGTAGTGTTACTGTGGGCAGGAGAGTATGGTATGTTCTGCCCAGGAAGACAGTGTGAAATGCGTGCGGTCTGAGAAATCTCTCTGTGCAGTGTTACTGTGGGCAGGAGAATGTGGTATGTTCTGCCCAGGAAAACAGTGTGGAATGTGTGCAGTCTGGGCAATCTCTCTGTGCAGTGTTACTGTGGGCAGGATACTGTGTTATGTTCTGCCCAGGAAGACAGTGTGAAATGCGTGCGTTCTGAGCAATCTCTCTTTGTAGTGTTACTGTGGGCAGGGGAATGTGGTATGTTCTGCCCAGGAAGACAGTGTTAAATGTGTGCGGTCTGAGCAATCTCTCTGTGCAGTGTTACTGTGGGCAGGATAGAGTGGTATGTTCTGCCCAGGAAGATAGTGTGAAATGCGTGCGGTCTGAGCAATATCTCTGTGCAGTGTTACTGTGGGCAGGAGAATGTGGTATGTTCTGCCCAGGAAGACAGTGTGAAATGCGTGCGGTCTGAGCAATCTCTCTGTGCAGTGTTACTGTGGGCAGGAGAATGTGTTATGTTCTGCCCAGGAAGACAGTGTGAAATGCATGCGGTCTGAGCAATCTCTCTGTGCAGTGTTACTGTGGGCAGGAGAGTATGGTATGTTTTGCCCAGGAAGACAGTGTGAAATGCGTGCGGTCTGAGCAATCTCTCTGTGCAGTGTTACTGTGGGGCAGGAGAATGTGGTATGTACTGCCCAGGAATACAGTGTGAATTGCGTGCGGTCTGAGCAATCTCTCTGTGCAGTGTTACTGTGGGCAGGAGAATGTGCTATGTTTTGCCCAGGAAGACAGTGTGAAATGCGTGCGGTCTGAGCAATCTCTCTGTGCAGTGTTACTGTGGGCAGGAGAGAGTGGTATATTCTGCCCAGGAAGACAGTGTGAAATGCGTGCGGTCTGAGCAATCTCTCTGTGCAGTGTTACTGTGGGCAGGAGAGATTGGTATGTTCTGTCCAGGAAGACAGTGTGAAATGCGTGCGGTCTGAGCAATCTCTCTGTGCATTGTTACTGTGGGCAGGAGAATGTGTTATGTTCTGCCCAGGAAGACAGTGTGAAATGCGTGCGGTCTGAGCAATCTCTCTGTGCATTGTTACTGTGGGCAGGAGAGAGTGGTATGTGCTGCCCAGGAAGACAGTGTGAAATGCGTGCGGTCTGAGCAATCTCTCTGTGTAGTGTTACTGTGGGCAGGAGAATGTGGTATGTTCTGCCCAGGAAGACAGTGTAAAATGTGTGCGGTCTGAGCAATCTCTCTGTGCAGTGTTACTGTGGGCAGGAGAGAGTGGTAATCCCTTATATGTGTGTTCTTTCTTCAGGATCAGAGACAGCCCTACAACATCGAGCTGTTCCTGGTGGCGGACAGGAAGGAGGTAGGAACGGCCACTTGTATGCATGGATTTGGTTCCTTCTCTGGACTCCAATAGCTGAGATTTCACATAATTTACAGATATTGTTAGTTTCAAGAGAATGCTGACAGCAGACTTTCATCCTAAAGGAAAGTTCCTTCATTAAAGTAGGGAAAGCAGATATCTTATATATATATATATATATATATATATATATATATATATATATATATATATATATATATATATATATATATATATATATATATATATATAAATGAGCTCAGTACGTCACATCGTAACAAATACACAAATATAAACTGAACATAAAATTGTGACAAATTCCAAACACTTTGTATTTACCTCCTATATAATTCTCTATGTACTTGGAGCAGTGACAGGTAGCCTTATGCTATAAGGGTCCTGTAACCATCTAACATTGCTGCATGTTCTTAGTAAGTTACTACAACTATACATATAATGGAGGAGAGACCTTCCTGTAATATGGCGCCAGTAGCGGCAGGTGTAGTTACGTACGGTACTAGCTATAACACCAGCTCTGTGATCGAGCGTACAGCTAAGGAAAGGGCAGGGATAAACCATGGTAAAAGCTGGAGCCACAGTTGGAGCCTCATAGGGCCATAGGCTGTGTTGCCAGGGCCGGTGCAAGGCACCGGAGCGCCCCAGGCGAGTCGGGGTGGGGGCGCCCCGGTGCCGGGGGGAGGGGGGGGTGGTACCTGTGTAAAAAAATTGCTGCCCCGGCGTCCCTGCAGTGCTGGGGCGGTCAGGGTTTTCCGTGCCGTAGGGGTACCTGCGGCACCATCATGTGTATAAAGCTGGCTGCGGCCGGCGGGGTCCCTGTAGTGCATAGCGCTAGTTATTTGCTATTCACTACAGGGACCCCGCCGGCCGCAGCCAGCTTTATACACATGACGGCGCCGCAGGTACCCCTACGGCACGGACACCCCTGACCGCCCCAGCACTGCAGGGACCCTGGGGCAGCAATTTTTTTACACAGTTCGCTGGAGGTGAGGGGCGAACTTCCGCCCTCCAGGTCCCGGCGCCCTAGGCAAATGCCTAGAGCTGCCTAGTGGTGGCGCCGGCCCTGTGTGTGGCTCATTATTGACAGTCCATGTACGTTTTCCTGTATTGTGCACATATACTATTGTTACAACGCATTTCTCCACCCACATGTAAATAAGAAGTCATGAGAAGGTCCTCATCCTATAATGTGTGTTTTACACCTTACACATACACTACACAAGAACGTCTCTTATAACTGTATTAGACTCGCATTTAATAAAGGTGTGATTTGATAGTGATGCTGACCGGGACTCGGCAGGGTGCTGGCATTGGCTGGCAGGTAGGTAGGGATGGCACGGCAAGGGGGCATGCTGCACTGAGCCGCAATAGACTTGTCGGTACTTATATGTTAGTTGGGCGCCCACTAAGCTATTTGGTTAGTGGGCTATTCTGCGTAAGAAAATCGCATGGCATCCCATTTGCACTTCTAGTGGACAGTATGTGTGCGATGCAATACGATATTACTAATTAATATTATCGCATCGCATTGTTCAGAACACATTTTATGACACTAAAACCTGTAATGCGATGCGATGCGATGTGATATTACTAAATAATGTATTCCCTCCTATTGTAGGTACCCCTCCCATACGACCCCATAGTAACCCACCCAGTCTCCACAGCGTTGGCCCACTATCCACACCAACCCGAAGCGTGGCGAGCGCAGCGTGCCCCGGAACGTGTCCTCCCGACCTTTTCATACCCCCACTATCCATGTCAGCGTGGAGTTGAACTTATATAGTGCAGCGAGCCACCAAGCCCGAAGCGTGGCGAGCACCGCGAGGGGCCGCGTAAAATATGTAAAGTAATCCAGTGTTCCCTTGCCACGCTTCGGGCTCGGTGGCTCGCTGCACTCGCCACACTATATAAATTCAACTCCACGCCGACGTGGATAGTGGGGGTATGAAAAGGTCGGGAGGACACGTTCTGGAACACATTCACAGCATCCATACAACACATCTGACAGTAATGTGGACACGTGTTAATGTTAAACAGTGAATTTAGTAAGAAGTGAATAAGATAAGTCATAAGGAATAAATATAACAAGAAAAATATAATCAGCACAATATGACAATAATCTCAGAAGAATAATAATAACACAATAAATATCAGAAGAACAATATCATTAGAAAGAACAAGAAAGACAGAGAAGTGCTAAGTGGCCACTGCAGAGCCCGTACGCAGGCAGGAGGCCCAAGGCATATAACCTGCGCTGACAAGGCCGGTCTTTGCCACACTGTTCCTACACATGAATTCTTCTAAGTAGGAGGTCAAATGCTGCCTTGCATTGCCACGGTGCTTTTTGTTTCGCCACTTTGCGGCCCCCCACATACGCTCAATATTCTGGGTATGTACCCCAGAATCAGGGTCCACAAAGTTACATTTTGAGAGGGGACGCGCATAACTTTACAGCTATATGTGTCCCCTCGCGGAGCTCGCTGCGCTCGCCACACTTTATAAAATCAACTCCACACCGACGTGGATAGTGGGTGTATGAAAAGGTCGGAGGATGCGTACCGCCGCCCCTCGCGGGCTCGCTGCGCTCGTCACGCTTCGGGTTGGTGTCAATAGTGGGGTGGCATTAACAATGGGGGGGCATTAACCATACTTAATACCTATGAGGGGGCATATACAATGAGAAATTGGCCATATTGGCCCTTTTCCAATTGTTCCCTATGTAAAATCGCATTGATCGCATCGCTTGCCATTATAATGGCATGCGACCGACGCGATCAACGCGATTTTAACTTTAAAACTCATTTAACATTGTTCTCTATGGGAAAATCGCGTCGGTCGTATCGCGGACCATTATAATGGGCCGCGATGGTCACGATCAACGCGATTTTCTCTTTACCGGCAATTAAAGCTGGTAATTGACAGAAAATCGCGTCCATCGCATGCATTAAGTACCTTAACTTAAGGCATGCGATCAACCCCGATGGGCGCCGTGCTAGGAAACAAGTACCTTATTGTCTTATGGGGCCCCAAAGCAAAATAGTTTGAGGACCCCTGGTATAGACTCTATAGTGACCCTGAATCGCACTGTGTGTACAGTATTTAGCAGTTGTACAGAAGGAGACATGTCTGAGAAGGACTTTAGGGCCGTACTATAGATAAATATGTCATTTCCGCTCAGTTGATATGAATCCTACCACCAGAAGGACGGGACCACACATCAGGATGTTGGGGATATATAACTGTGGGTTATGTCATTCACATTATATGGAGATTAATGTCCAACACCTTATTGTTATACTTATTGCTCCTTGTGAAGTTCCAGCGTCACGGAGAGGACCTCCAAAAAACCAGAAACCACCTCATCTCTATGGCTCATCACCTAAACAGGGTATATACATGTTCCTAGAGGAAACACCAGCATTTACCAAACCCCAATGCAGCAACGTGACTGACTGAAGATGTCTACCACTTTGTTTTTCTAGATATTTTCAAAAATCAACTTCCAGGTCTTCCTGGTGGGAGTGGAGATCTGGACACAGAAGAACCAAGCGGTTGTGTCAGAGACGGCCTCCACCACCCTGCAGAGATTCCTCAGGTGGAGGACGGAGGACCTTCTGCCTCGAAAACACCACGATAATGTCCAGCTCATTAGGTTTGTCATCGGCTGCCCTTCGTTGTTTTCTTTATAACTGTGACCGTTACACTATAGGCATCAGTAGTCAGCACAGTACAGTATATGAGCCCGCACAGTACTGTGACCGTTACACTATAGGCATCAGTAGTCAGCACAGTACAGTATATGAGCCCGCACAGTACTGTGACCGTTACACTATAGGCATCAGTAGTCAGCACAGTACAGTATATGAGCCCACACAGTACGGTAAATGAGTCCGCACAGTACAGTAAATGAGCCCGTATGGTAAATGAGCCTGTACAGTACGGTATATGAACCCGCACAGTACCGAATATGAACCCGCACATATTAGCCTGCACAGTACTGTATATTAGTCTGCACATTTACGTATATGAGCCCTCACAGTACTGTATATAAGCCCGAACAGTACCGTATATAAGCCCACACAGTACTGTGACCGTTACACTATAGGTATCAGTAGTCAACACAGTACCGTATGTTAGCCCGCACAGTACCGTATATGAGCCCACACAGTACCGTATATAAGCCCGCACAGTACCGTATATGAGCCCGCACAGTACCATATATGAGCCCGCACAGTACCGTATGTTAGCCCGCACAGTGCCGTATATGAGCCCACACAGTACCATATATGAGCCTGCACAGTACTGTATGAGTCCGCACAGTACCATATATGAGCCCGCACAGTACTGTATATGAGCCCGAACAGTACTGTATATGAGTCCGCACAGTACCATATATGAGCCCGCACAGTACTGTATATGAGCCCGCACAGTACTGTATATGAGTCCGCACAGTACCGTATATGAGCCCGCACAGTACTGTGACCGTTACACCATAGGCATCAGTAGTCAGCACAGTACCATATATTACCCCACACAGTACCATATATTAGTACCGTATATGATCCCGCACAGTACTGTATATTAAAACACCATAATAGCTTAGAGAAGGTTTTAGAGGTTGATTCAAACTAATCGACCAGAACAATAGTATTAATCATGTCCACCCGTCAGATTATGTTTGGGTGTAGTGTCCTCTGTAGGGTGTACTATGGTCATGCCCAGAGGTATAGAACATAATTTAGTGCCCACAGTATAACACTTCTATACATTGGATGTTCTCATATTACACAGCGGTGACCAGTTCAAGAACCACGCTCTCGGGGAGGCGTTCGTGGCCAAGATGTGCACTAGGGCTCAGAGCGGAGGAGTCATCAAGGTAATAAAATGCTTTGCTGATTACAGAACCTGACAGCCAGGGAATCCCCACATACCAAGGTTATACACGTGGGTGACCACCCCTGGGGGAAGTGGCTGATGGCGATTATGCCCTGAACGGAAATCTCGTTGCCAGCTGATTACTTATGGAGCTGTGTCTGCTTTGGCTGCAGTTTTCCATAAGAACTGATTACAGTTAACCATCATTTAGAGAAGAGCATCATTATGATCTGTCAGAAATGGCCCAGAAATGGTGATGATAATGTCCAGTGGGGGACGTTACACATCAGTAGGACAGCATGGCAGTGTCACCTCAGTAGAACAGTGTGTCAGTGACACCTCAGTAGGACAGCGTGGCAGGGACACATCAGTAGGACAGTGTGGCAGTGTCACCTCAGTAGGACAGTGTGGCAGTGACACCTCAGTAGGACAGGGTGGCAGGGACACATCAGTAGGACAGCGTGGCAGGGACACATCAGTAGGACAGCGTGGCAGGGACACATCAGTAGGACAGTGTGGCAGGGACACATCAGTAGGACAGCGTGGCAGGGACACATCAGTTGGACAGCCTGGCAGGGACACCTCAGTAAGACAGCGTGGCAGGGACACATCAGTAGGACAGCGTGGCAGGGACACATCAGTAGGACAGCGTGGCAGGGACACATCAGTAGGACAGCGTGGCAGGGACACATCAGTAGGACAGGGTGGCAGGGAAACCTCAGTAGGACAGCGTGGCAGGGACACATAAGTAGGACAGCGTGGCAGGGACACATGACTAGGACAGCGTGGCAGGGACACATCAGTAGGACAGCGTGGAAGGGACACATCAGTAGGACAGAGTGGCAGGGACACATCAGTAGGACAGCGTGGCAGGGACACATCAGTAGGACAGAGTGGCAGGGACACATCAGTAGGACAGCCTGGCAGGGACACATCAGTAGGACAGCGTGGCAGGGACACATCAGTAGGACAGCATGGCAGTGACACATCAGTAGGACAGCATGGCAGGGACACATCAGTAGGACAGCCTGGCAGGGACACATCACTAGGACAGCGTGGCAGTGACACATCAGTAGGACAGCATGGAAGGGACACATCAGTAGGACAGCGTGGCAGTGACACATCAGTAGGACAGCGTGGCAGGGACACATCAGTAGGACAGCGTGGCAGTGACACATCAGTAGGACAGCGTGGCAGGGACACATCAGTAGGACAGCGTGGCAGGGACACATCAGTAGGACAGCGTGGCAGTGACACATTAGTAGGACAGCGTGGCAGTGACACATCAGTAGGACAGCGTGGCAGGGACACATCACAAGGACAGCGTGGCAGGGACACATCACAAGGACAGCGTGGCAGCGACACATCAGTAGGACAGCGTGGCAGTGACACATTAGTAGGACAGCGTGGCAGTGACACATCAGTAGGACAGCGTGGCAGGGACACATCACAAGGACAGCGTGGCAGGGACACATCACAAGGACAGCGTGGCAGCGACACATCAGTAGGACAGCGTGGCAGGGACACATCACTAGGACAGCGTGGTAGGGACACATCACTAGGACAGCGTGGCAGTGACACATCAGTAGGACAGCTTGGCAGGGACACACCAGTAGGACAGCGTGGCAGAGACACATCAGTAGGACAGCCTGGCAGGGACACATCAGTAGGACAGCGTGGCAGGGACACATCAGTAGGATAGCGTGGCAGGGACACATCAGTAGGACAGCGTGGCAGTGACACATCAGTAGGACAGCGTGGCAGGGACACATCAGTAGGACAGCGTGGCAGTGACACATCAGTAGGACAGCGTGGAAGGGACACATCAGTAGGACAGTGTGGCAGGGACACATCAGTAGGACAGCGTGAACAGCGTGGACAGCGTGGCAGGGACACATCAGTAGTACAGTGTGGCAGTGACACATAACTAGGACAGCGTGGACAGCGTGGACAGCGTGGACAGCGTGGCAGGGACACATCAGTAGTACAGTGTGGCAGTAACACATCACAAGGACAGCGTGGCAGGGACACATCAGTAGGACAGCGTGGCAGGGACACATAACTAGGACAGTGTGGCAGTGACACATCAGTAGGACAGCGTGGCAGTGACACATCACAAGGACAGCGTGGCAGTGACACATCAGTAGGACAGCGTGGCAGGGACATATAAGTAGGACAGCGTGGCAGGGACACATCAGTAGGACAGCGTGGACAGGGACACATCAGTAGGACAGCGTGGCAGGGACATATCAGTAGGACAGCGTGGCAGGGACATATAAGTAGGACAGCGTGGCAGGGACACATCAGTAGGACAGCGTGGACAGGGACACATCAGTAGGACAGCGTGGCAGTGACACATCAGTAGGACAGCGTGGCAGGGACACATCAGTAGGACAGCGTGGCAGGGACACATCAGTAGGACAGCGTGGCAGGGACACATCAGTAGGACAGCGTGGCAGGGACATATAAGTAGGACAGCTTGGCAGGGACACATCAGTAGGACAGCGTGGCAGGGACACATCAGTAGGACAGGGAAAAATCTGTAGGACAGCGTGGCAGGGACACATCTCTAGTACAGTGTGGCAGTGACACATCAGTAGGACAGCGTGGCAGTGACACATCAGTAGGACAGCGTGGCAGGGACACATCAGTAGGACAGCGTGGCAGGGACACATCAGTAGGACAGTGTGGCAGAGACACATCAGTAGGACAGTGTGGCAGAGACACATCAGTAGGACAGTGTGGCAGAGACACATCAGTAGGACAGTGCTGCAGGGACACATAACTAGGACACGTGGCAGGGACACATCAGTAGGACAGCGTGGCAGGGACACATCAGTAGGACAGCGTGGCAGGGACACATCACGAGGACAGCGTGGCAGGGACACATCACAAGGACAGCGTGGCAGGGACACATCAGTAGGACAGCGTGGCAGGGACACATCACTAGGACAGCGTGGTAGGGACACATCACTAGGACAGCGTGGCAGTGACACATCAGTAGGACAGCGTGGCAGGGACACACCAGTAGGACAGCGTGGCAGTGACACATCAGTAGGACAGCGTGGCAGGGACACATCAGTAGGACAGCGTGGCAGGGACACATCAGTAGGACAGGGAAAAATCTGTAGGACAGCGTGGCAGGGACACATCTCTAGTACAGCGTGGCAGTGACACATCAGTAGGACAGCGTGGCAGTGACACATCAGTAGGACAGCGTGGCAGGGACACATCAGTAGGACAGCGTGGCAGGGACACATCAGTAGGACAGTGTGGCAGAGACACATCAGTAGGACAGTGTGGCAGAGACACATCAGTAGGACAGTGTGGCAGAGACACATCAGTAGGACAGTGCTGCAGGGACACATAACTAGGACACGTGGCAGGGACACATCAGTAGGACAGCGTGGCAGGGACACATCAGTAGGACAGCGTGGCAGGGACACATCACGAGGACAGCGTGGCAGGGACACATCACAAGGACAGCGTGGCAGGGACACATCAGTAGGACAGCGTGGCAGGGACACATCACTAGGACAGCGTGGTAGGGACACATCACTAGGACAGCGTGGCAGTGACACATCAGTAGGACAGCGTGGCAGGGACACACCAGTAGGACAGCGTGGCAGTGACACATCAGTAGGACAGCGTGGCAGGGACACATCAGTAGGACAGCGTGGCAGGGACACATCAGTAGGACAGCGTGGCAGGGACACATCAGTAGGACAGCGTGGCAGTGACACATCAGTAGGACAGCGTGGCAGGGACACATCAGTAGGACAGCGTGGCAGTGACACATCAGTAGGACAGCGTGGCAGTGACACATCAGTAGGACAGCATGGAAGGGACACATCAGTAGGACAGCGTGGCAGGGACACATCAGTAGGACAGCGTGGCAGTGACACATCAGTAGGACAGCGTGGCAGTGACACATCAGTAGGACAGCATGGAAGGGACACATCAGTAGGACAGCGTGGCAGGGACACATCAGTAGGACAGCGTGGCAGTGACACATCAGTAGGACAGCGTGGCAGTGACACATCAGTAGGACAGCGTGGCAGTGACACATCAGTAGGACAGCGTGGCAGGGACACATCAGTAGGACAGCGTGGCAGTGACACATCAGTAGGACAGCGTGGCAGTGACACATCAGTAGGACAGCATGGAAGGGACACATCAGTAGGACAGCGTGGCAGGGACACATCAGTAGGACAGTGTGGCAGGGACACATCAGTAGGACAGCGTGGACAGCGTGGACAGCGTGGACAGCGTGGCAGGGACACATCAGTAGTACAGTGTGGCAGTGACACATAACTAGGACAGCGTGGACAGCGTGGACAGCGTGGCAGGGACACATCAGTAGTACAGTGTGGCAGTAACACATCACAAGGACAGCGTGGCAGGGACACATCAGTAGGACAGCGTGGCAGGGACACATAACTAGGACAGTGTGGCAGTGACACATCAGTAGGACAGCGTGGCAGTGACACATCACAAGGACAGCGTGGCAGTGACACATCAGTAGGACAGCGTGGCAAGGACATATAAGTAGGACAGCGTGGCAGGGACACATTAGTAGGACAGCGTGGACAGGGACACATCAGTAGGACAGCGTGGCAGTGACACATCAGTAGGACAGCGTGACAGGGACACATCAGTAGGACAGCGTGGCAGGGACATATAAGTAGGACAGCGTGGCAGGGACACATCAGTAGGACAGCGTGGACAGGGACACATCAGTAGGACAGCGTGGCAGTGACACATCATTAGGACAGCGTGGCAGGGACACATCAGTAGGACAGCGTGGCAGGGACACATCAGTAGGACAGCGTGGCAGGGACACATCAGTAGGACAGCGTGGCTGGGACATATAAGTAGGACAGCGTGGCAGGGACACATCAGTAGGACAGCGTGGCAGGGACACATCAGTAGGACAGGGAAAAATCTGTAGGACAGCGTGGCAGGGACACATCACTAGTACAGCGTGGCAGTGACACATCAGTAGGACAGCGTGGCAGGGACACATCAGTAGGACAGCGTGGCAGTGACACATCAGTAGGACAGCGTGGCAGGGACACATCAGTAGGACAGCGTGGCAGGGACACATCAGTAGGACAGCGTGGCAGGGACATATAAGTAGGACAGCGTGGCAGGGACACATCAGTAGGACAGCGTGGCAGGGACACATCAGTAGGACAGGGAAAAATCAGTAGGACAGCGTGGCAGTGACACATCAGTAGGACAGCGTGGCAGGGACACATCAGTAGGACAGCGTGGCAGTGACACATCAGTAGGACAGCGTGGCAGGGACACATCAGTAGGACAGCGTGGCAGGGACACATCAGTAGGACAGTGTGGCAGAGACACATCAGTAGGACAGTGTGGCAGAGACACATCAGTAGGACAGTGTGGCAGGGACACATAACTAGGACACGTGGCAGGGACACATCAGTAGGACAGCGTGGCAGTGACACATCAGTAGGACAGCATGGCAGGGACGCATCACTAGGACAGCGTGGCAGGGACACATCACTAGGACAGCGTGGCAGGGACACCTGCCTGTAGACATGACTAGGGATATTGGTCATTGTCATATGGTCGCTCCCAGCTTATATCTGTGGTCACTGTCTGTCCCCAGGATACAGGGCTCAGTGCCAGAGAACTTGCCAAGTACGTCGCTCATGAGATGGGCCACAACCTGGGTATGAATCACGACACAGAGAACTGCTACTGTCCTGCAGCCAGAGGGAAGTGTCTGCTATCTGGACGCACAGGGTAAGCAGCTGTACTGCAGCACAGGGGGGCTTAGACACAGGGTAAGCAGCTGTACTGCAGCACAGGGGGGCTGAGACACAGAGTAAGCAGCTGTACTGCAGCACAGGGGGGCTGAGACACAGGGTAAGCAGCTGTACTGCAGCACAGGGGGGCTGAGACACATGGTAAGCAGCTGTACTGCAGCACAGGGGGGCTGAGACACAGGGTAAGCAGCTGTACTGCAGCACAGGGGGGCTGAGACACAGGGTAAGCAGCTGTACTGCAGCACAGGGGGGCTGAGACACAGGGTAAGCAGCTGTACTGCAGCACAGGGGGGCTGAGACACAGAGTAAGCAGCTGTACTGCAGCACAGGGGGGCTGAGACACAGGGTAAGCAGCTGTACTGCAGCACAGGGGGGCTGAGACACATGGTAAGCAGCTGTACTGCAGCACAGGGGGGCTGAGACACAGGGTAAGCAGCTGTACTGCAGCACAGGGGGGCTGAGACACAGGGTAAGCAGCTGTACTGCAGCACAGGGGGGCTGAGACACAGGGTAAGCAGCTGTACTGCAGCACAGGGGGGCTGAGACACAGGGTAAGCAGCTGTACTGCAGCACAGGGGGGCTGAGACACAGGGTAAGCAGCTGTACTGCAGCACAGGGGGGCTGAGACACAGGGTAAGCAGCTGTACTGCAGCACAGGGGGGCTGAGACACAGGGTAAGCAGCTGTACTGCAGCACAGGGGGGCTGAGACACAGGGTAAGCAGCTCTACTGCAGCACAGGGGGGCTGAGACACAGGGTAAGCAGCTGTACTGCAGCACAGGGGGGCTGAGACACAGGGTAAGCAGCTGTACTGCAGCACAGGGGGGCTGAGACACAGGGTAAGCAGATGTACTGCAGCACAATGGGTCTGAGACACAGGGTAAGCAGCTGTACTGCAGCACAGGGGGGCTGAGACACAGGGTAAGCAGCTGTACTGCAGCACAGGGGGGCTGAGACACAGGGTAAGCAGCTGTACTGCATCACAGGGGGGCTGAGACACAGGGTAAGCAGCTGTACTGCAGCAAAGGGGGGCTGAGACACAGAGGGTAAGCAGCTGTACTGCAGCACAGGGGGGCTGAGACACAGGGTAAGCAGCTGTACTGCAGCACAGGGGGGCTGAGACACAGGGTAAGCAGCTGTACTGCAGCACAGGGGGGCTGAGACACAGAGGGTAAGCAGCTGTACTGCAGCACAGGGGTACTGCAGCACAGGGGGGCTGAGACACAGGGTAAGCAGCTGTACTGCAGCACAGGGGGGCTGAGACACAGGGTAAGGAGCTGTATTGCAGCACAGGGGGGCTGAGACACAGGGTAAGCAGCTGTACTGCAGCACAGGGGGGCTGAGACACAGGGTAAGCAGCTGTACTGCAGCACAGGGGGGCTGAGACACAGGGTAAGCAGCTGTACTGCAGCACAGGGGGGCTGAGACACAGGGTAAGCAGCTGTACTGCAGCACAGGGGGGCTGAGACACAGGGTAAGCAGCTGTACTGCAGCACAGGGGGGCTGAGACACAGGGTAAGCAGCTGTACTGCAGCACAGGGGGGCTGAGACACAGGGTAAGCAGCTGTACTGCAGCACAGGGGGGCTGAGACACAGGGTAAGCAGATGTACTGCAGCACAAGGGGTCTGAGACACAGGGTAAGCAGCTGTACTGCAGCACAGGGGGGCTGAGACACAGGGTAAGCAGCTGTACTGCAGCACAGGGGGGCTGAGACACAGGGTAAGCAGCTGTACTGCATCACAGGGGGGCTGAGACACAGGGTAAGCAGCTGTACTGCAGCACAGGGGGGCTGAGACACAGAGGGTAAGCAGCTGTACTGCAGCACAGGGGGGCTTAGACACAGGGTAAGCAGCTGTACTGCAGCACAGGGGGGCTGAGACACAGGGTAAGCAGCTGTACTGCAGCACAGGGGGGCTGAGACACAGGGTAAGCAGCTGTACTGCAGCACAGGGGGGGCTGAGACACAGGGTAAGCAGCTGTACTGCAGCACAGGGGGGCTGAGACACAGGGTAAGCAGCTGTACTGCAGCACAGGGGGGCTGAGACACAGGGTAAGCAGCTGTACTGCAGCACAGGGGGGCTGAGACACAGGGTAAGCAGCTGTACTGCAGCACAGGGGGGCTGAGACACAGGGTAAGCAGCTGTACTGCAGCACAGGGGGGCTGAGACACAGGGTAAGCAGCTGTACTGCAGCACAGGGGGGCTGAGACACAGGGTAAGCAGCTGTACTGCAGCACAGGGGGGCTGAGACACAGAGGGTAAGCAGCTGTACTGCAGCACAGGGGGGCTGAGACACAGGGTAAGCAGCTGTACTGCAGCACAGGGGGCTGAGACACAGAGGGTAAGCAGCTGTACTGCAGCACAGGGGGGCTGAGACACAGAGGGTAAGCAGCTGTACTGCAGCACAGGGGGGGCTGAGACACAGGGTAAGCAGCTGTACTGCAGCACAGGGGGGCTGAGACACAGGGTAAGCAGCTGTACTGCAGCACAGGGGGGCTGAGACACAGAGGGTAAGCAGCTGTACTGCAGCACAGGGGGGCTGAGACACAGGGTAAGCAGCTGTACTGCAGCACAGGGGGGCTGAGACACAGAGGGTAAGCAGCTGTACTGCAGCACAGGGGGGGCTGAGACACAGGGTAAGCAGCTGTACTGCAGCACAGGGGGGCTGAGACACAGGGTAAGCAGCTGTACTGCAGCACAGGGGGGCTGAGACACAGAGGGTAAGCAGCTGTACTGCAGCACAGGGGGGCTGAGACACAGGGTAAGCAGCTGTACTGCAGCACAGGTGGGGCTGAGACACAGGGTAAGCAGCTGTACTGCAGCACAGGGGGGCTGAGACACAGGGTAAGCAGCTGTACTGCAGCACAGGGGGGCTGAGACACAGGGTAAGCAGCTGTACTGCAGCACAGGGGGGCTGAGACACAGGGTAAGCAGCTGTACTGCAGCACAGGGGGGCTGAGACACAGAGGGTAAGCAGCTGTACTGCAGCACAGGGGGGCTGAGACACAGAGGGTAAGCAGCTGTACTGCAGCACAGGGGGGCTGAGACACAGGGTAAGCAGCTGTACTGCAGCACAGGGGGGGCTGAGACACAGGGTAAGCAGCTGTACTGCAGCACAGGGGGGCTGAGACACAGGGTAAGCAGCTGTACTGCAGCACAGGGGGGCTGAGACACAGGGTAAGCAGCTGTACTGCAGCACAGGGGGGCTGAGACACAGGGTAAGCAGCTGTACTGCAGCACAGGGGGGCTGAGACACAGGGTAAGCAGCTGTACTGCAGCACAGGGGGGCTGAGACACAGGGTAAGCAGCTGTACTGCAGCACAGGGGGGCTGAGACACAGAGGGTAAGCAGCTGTACTGCAGCACAGGGGGGCTGAGACACAGGGTAAGCAGCTGTACTGCAGCACAGGGGGCTGAGACACAGAGGGTAAGCAGCTGTACTGCAGCACAGGGGGGCTGAGACACAGAGGGTAAGCAGCTGTACTGCAGCACAGGGGGGGCTGAGACACAGGGTAAGCAGCTGTACTGCAGCACAGGGGGGCTGAGACACAGGGTAAGCAGCTGTACTGCAGCACAGGGGGGCTGAGACACAGAGGGTAAGCAGCTGTACTGCAGCACAGGGGGGCTGAGACACAGGGTAAGCAGCTGTACTGCAGCACAGGGGGGCTGAGACACAGAGGGTAAGCAGCTGTACTGCAGCACAGGGGGGGCTGAGACACAGGGTAAGCAGCTGTACTGCAGCACAGGGGGGGCTGAGACACAGGGTAAGCAGCTGTACTGCAGCACAGGGGGGCTGAGACACAGGGTAAGCAGCTGTACTGCAGCACAGGGGGGCTGAGACACAGAGGGTAAGCAGCTGTACTGCAGCACAGGGGGGCTGAGACACAGGGTAAGCAGCTGTACTGCAGCACAGGGGGGGCTGAGACACAGGGTAAGCAGCTGTACTGCAGCACAGGGGGGCTGAGACACAGGGTAAGCAGCTGTACTGCAGCACAGGGGGGCTGAGACACAGGGTAAGCAGCTGTACTGCAGCACAGGGGGGCTGAGACACAGGGTAAGCAGCTGTACTGCAGCACAGGGGGGGCTGAGACACAGGGTAAGCAGCTGTACTGCAGCACAGGGGGGCTGAGACACAGGGTAAGGAGCTGTACTGCAGCACAGGGGGGCTGAGACACAGGGTAAGCAGCTGTACTGCAGCACAGGGGGGCTGAGACACAGAGGGTAAGCAGCTGTACTGCAGCACAGGGGGGCTGAGACACAGGGTAAGCAGCTGTACTGCAGCACAGGGGGGCTGAGACACAGAGGGTAAGCAGCTGTACTGCAGCACAGGGGGGCTGAGACACAGAGGGTAAGCAGCTGTACTGCAGCACAGGGGGGCTGAGACACAGGGTAAGCAGCTGTACTGCAGCACAGGGGGGGCTGAGACACAGGGTAAGCAGCTGTACTGCAGCACAGGGGGGCTGAGGCCGGGCTCCTACGGTGCCACATCTGAGGAGGGCACTACCTGGGACTGCGGGAACAGTATATATAGTATCACCGCACAAGGCATTTATACACATTCACTAAGCGTGTGACTTCATGCTGCCCCCATTCCCCTCCTTATTCAGGTCCGTTCGCGGCTAGTCTGCGTTCGCATCGGGACCGATGGTTTGGTGGTGCGCATGTGCATACGCAGGGTGCACGCACCCAACATAGGGGGACATTTACTACGAATACGAATGGCTACGACTGCATACGTCATATGCCAAGTCGTGTCCCGGAGGGGGGTTCACAACGCAGTCAGATACGACGCTTTGTTACCCTCCAATGGAGTATCCATTGTATCAGCCCCTTGAGTGGTGGGTTTTGCTGGGGCAGGATTGTCCGATCGATGGTATAGACATTCATATTTGTAAATACAAATACGAATGTCCCATCCATAGGTGTACGAATTGCCGTATTTTCGGAATAGTAAATCCCGAAAATACGAATGTGTAAAAAATAGGTGTATTTCTGCCTACGAAAAAAAGTAATTTTTTAGGAATTCATCTTAGTAAATTTCCCCCATATTGGGCAGGGGGCAGAGAGGGACGTGTAATGCCGGGCGTTCCCATGGTAATGAGGCCGTGACGCGGGTGCGGGGGTCGGGCAACTGACATCACTGGTTATCATATGTAAGTGACATGAAAGTCATATGTGTGCATGGTTGATGACGTACTACTGTATGTCAGGGTTGCCGACTTTAAGATTCTCCTCTCCGGGAGAAGCCCGGAGAGGAGAGTTCCAGCAGCCGCTCAGGGGGCGGGGCTTACGAGTGACATCACTAAGCCCCACCCCCATGTTGTTAAATCCGCGAATTCAGTGATCTCCATGGAGGGGGCGGGGCTAAAATGACGCGATTGTGCCGTTTTAGCTCCGCCCCCTCCTCTGAGACCCGAGGATTGCGGCATTTTAATGCCGCAATCCGGGGGTCAGCGGGGGTCCCCCCTGAATCCGGGAGGGTTGCCCACCCTTCCGGGGGCCGGGAGGGGGTACCCGATTTTCGGGAGACTCCCGGAAATTCCGGGAGGGTCGGCAACCCTGCTGTATGTGACGGGGGTGATGACGTACTACTGTGTGTGACGGGTGATGATGTACTACTGTGTGTGACGGGTGATGACGTACTACAGTGTGTGACGGGTGATGACATACTACTGTATGTGACGGGGGTGATGACGTACTACTGTATGTGACGGGGGTGATGACGTACTACTGTGTGTGACGGGTGATGATGTACTACTTTGTGTGACGGGTGATGACGTACTACAGTGTGTGACGGGTGATGACATACTACTGTATGTGACGGGGGTGATGACGTACTACTGTGTGTGACGGGTGATGATGTACTACTGTGTGTGACGGGTGATGACGTACTACAGTGTGTGACGGGTGATGACATACTACTGTATGTGACGGGGGTGATGACGTACTACTGTATGTGACGGGGGTGATGACGTACTACTGTGTGTGACGGGTGATGATGTACTACTGTATGTGAGGGGTGATGATGTACTACTGTATGTGACGGGGGTGATGACGTACTACTGTATGTGACGGGTGATGACGTACTACTGTGTGTGACGGGTGACGATGTACTACTGTATGTGACGGGTGATGATGTACTACAGTGTGTTACAGGTGATGACATACTACTGTGTGTGACGGGTGATGATGTACTACAATGTGTGACGGGGGTGATGTACTACTGTATGTGACGGGTGATGACGTACTACTGTGTGTGAGGGGTGATGCCGTACTACTGTGTGTGACGGGTGATGATGTACTGCTGTATGTGACGGGGGTGATGTACTACTGTATGTGAGGGGTGATGATGTACTACTGTATGTGACGGGTGATGATGTACTACTGTGTGTGACGGGTGATGACGTACTTCTGTATGTGACGGGTGATGATGTACTACTGTGTGTAACGGGTGATGACGTACTACAGTGTGTGACGGGGGTGATGTACTACTGTATGTTATGGGTTATGATGTACTACTGTGTGTGAGGGGTGATGATGTACTACAGTGTGTGACGGGGGTGATGTACTACAGTGTGTGACGGGGGTGATGTACTACTGTGTGTGACGGGTGATGACGTACTTCTGTGTGTGACGGGTGATGATGTACTACTGTGTGTGACGGGTGATGACGTACTACAGTGTGTGACGGGGGTGATGTACTACTGTATGTGACGGGTGATGACGTACTACAGTGTATGATGGGTGATGATGTACTACAGTGTGTGAGGGGTGATGATGTACTACAGTGTGTGACGGGTGATGACGTACGACTGTATGTGACGGGGGTGATGTACTACTGTGTGTGACGGGGGTGATGTACTACTGTGTGTGACGAGTGATGACGTACTACAGTGTGTGACGGGTGATGATGTACTACAGTGTGTGACGGGTGATGATGTACTACAGTGTGTGACGAGTGATGACGTACTGCTGTGTGTGACGGGTGATGATGTACTACAGTGTGTGACGGGTGATGATGTACTACTGTATGTGACGGGTGATGACGTACTACTGTATGTTAGGGGTGATGACGTACTACTGTGTGTGACGGGGGTGACGTACTACTGTATGTGACAGGTGATGACGTACTACTGTGTGTGACGGGGGTGATGTACTACAGTGTGTGACGGGTGATGACGTACTACTGTATGTGAGGGGTGATTACGTACTACTGTGTGTGACGGGGGTGACGTACTACTGTATGTGACAGGTGATGATGTACTACTGTGTGTGACGGGGGTGACGTACTACTGTATGTGACGGGTGATGACGTACTACAGTGTGTGACGGGGGTGATGTACTACTGTATGTGAGGGGTGATGACGTACTACTGTGTGTGACGGGGGTGACGTACTACTGTATGTGACGGGTGATGACGTACTACTGTGTGTGACGGGGGTGACGTACTACTGTATGTGACGGGTGATGACGTACTACAGTGTGTGACGGGGGTGATGTACTACTGTGTGTGACGGGTGATGACGTACTACAGTGTGTGACGGGGGTGATGTACTACTGTGTGTGACGGGTGATGATGTACTACAGTGTGTGACGGGGGTGACGTACTACTGTATGTGATGGGTGATGACGTACTACAGTGTGTGACGGGTGATGATGTACTACTGTGTGTGACGGGGGTGATGACGTACTACTGTATGTGACGGGGGTGACGTACTACTGTATGTGATGGGTGATGACGTACTACAGTGTGTGACGGGTGATTATGTACTACTGTGTGTGACGGGGGTGACGTACTACTGTATGTGATGGGTGATGACGTACTACAGTGTGTGACGGGTGATTATGTACTACTGTGTGTGACGGGTGATGTACTACAGTGTGTGACGGGGGTGATGTACTACTGTGTGTGATGGGTGATGACGTACTACTGTGTGTGACGGGTGATGACGTACTACTGTATGTGAGGGTTGATGACGTACTACTGTTTGTGACGGGTGATGACATACTACAGTGTGTGACGGGTGATGATGTACTACTGTATGTGACGGGTGATGATGTACTACTGTATGTGAGGGGTGATGAAGTACTACTGTGTGTGACGGGTGATGACGTACTACAGTGTGTGACGGGGGTGATGTACTACTGTATGTGACGGGTGATGATGTACTACTGTGTGATTGGTGATGATTTACTACTGTGTGTAACGGGTGATGATGTACTAATGTGTGACGGGTGATGATGTACTACAGTGTGTGACGGGTGATGATGTACTACTGTATGTGACGGGTGATAATGTACTGCTGTGTGTGACGGGGGTGATGTACTACAGTGTGTGACGGGGGTGATGTACTACTGTGTGTGACGGGTGATAATGTACTACTGTGTGTGACGGGTGATGACGTACTACAGTGTGTAATGGGTTATGACGTACTACAGTGTGTGACGGGTAATGACGTACTACTGTATGTGACGGGTGATGACGTACTACTGTGTGACGGGGGTGATGACGTACTACTGTTTGTGACGGGTGATGACATACTACAGTGTGTGACGGGTGATGATGTACTACTGTATGTGACGGGTGATGATGTACTACTGTATGTGAGGGGTGATGACGTACTACTGTGTGTGACGGGTGATGACGTACTACAGTGTGTGACGGGGGTGATGTACTACTGTATGTGACGGGTGATGTCATGATCCACCCTCTGGGCACCCCCACCTGGATCATGAGGGGGTAGGCACCCCAAGATTCCTAAATATAGCCCAGAGACCCAGACACTCTCTTACCTGAATTAACAACATTTTTCCAATACAATTCCCTGCCTGCCATCTCATGGGAGCCGTGCCTCTCACACTAATAGAGCCTTCCACAGGACTGTGTGTTCTATAGTACTAGGACAGGACTTTATTACATACCAGATGTCTGCCTGCGATGGGAAATAGTACCGCGTGTTTATAAGTATTGCGCCCATCAGGGCATATACTCCTGAGCCTGATATGTCTCTATCACAGTAATGTATGGTTTATTGCATGTGTGTAATATCTTGTTGGCTAATGCGGACAGCCGACACCCCCCTATCTCATCCCCCTCACAGGAAGCATCAGCAAGCTGAATAGGCTGAGACTTCACAACCAACAACAGGGTCTGTTTTGACTTCACACCTGGGCCGCCCCCTTATCAGCAATGGTTCCTGGCCTTTTGTTCTCCCCGGGGACTTGTTATAGACTGGCCGGCACCAGACCAGCAGGGGGCCAGAGAGTCCCAGAGAACAGCAAGTTGGCAGGGCTACAGCAGCAGCCAATCCCTACACAGGACTCAGGGGCATTTACATCTCAGGCTTCAAGCAACAACCAATCCGGTCGCAGAACTCAAGGATAAAATGGGCTGAAACAACAGCTCTGGGTTCTACTTTCTGCATCCATCCAGGATCCCTGACCCGGCGAGGCAGGATCCCAGGGGAGGAAGCTGAGTTCCCTCCAGACCCCACCAGAACATCAGCAGTGGGCAGTCGGCCCTGGCGCAGTGGACCCCATACCACAGCCAGCGGTTGCATCCAGCGTGCCAGCACCCCGACGGCACCCACAGGCCAAGCGGCTGGGATTCATCACCTGCAGGACCAGCAGTGGGCAGTCGGCCCTGGCGCAGTGGACCCCATACCACAGCCAGCGGTTGCATCCAGCGTGCCAGCACCCCGACGGCACCCACAGGCCAAGCGGCTGGGATTCATCACCTGCAGGACCGGCAGCGGGCATCGGCCTTGGCTCAGTGGAGCCCGTACCTCCGCTGGGGTTCTGCATTCCCCCCTCACCAAGGCCCCACCAGCCTCAGCTCAGAGACTGCCCAAGGTGACTATTGACTGTGGAAGGGAAGGGGAGGTGTTCACCTTTGTGTGGTTCTGATATAGTTAGTGTGTGCTGTGTATATTGTAGGCTACCTGTATTGTGTAGTGTTAGTGGTGTGGTTATGGTTTTCATGTACTGTTAATATGAAATAAAGGTGCGTTTTGTACCTTGCTTTTGTGGCCTTACTGTGTGATCCGCGAACTGAAGTTCTCCCGGGACTGTGCAAATGCTGTAAACACTGCCTTTCTCAAGGCGGATACGAGCGCTAGGTCCCGACATGCACCCATGAGCCCGGGAGTCCTTACAATTGGTGGCAAGCAGTGGGGATCACACAGTCCTGTAGACCAGGCAGAACCAGGGGCCCGTATCGTTATACGGCCAGGTTCTGTTGGCGCAATAGCCCATAACCAGTAGTATAGAACCACACAGAGGTGAGCTCTTGTAACCCTAGCAGGGATGCCGGGGAGAAGAAAAAGGATAATGTGTGAGGGCAGTAAGCGAGGGAAGAATTCCGCTTAAGTGCCGGCTTGTCCAGGGGGACAATCCCTGCAAGCGAGGGAACGGTGGAGTGTGCCGTGTCCCGGGAACGGAAGCTGAAGTGAGGGGTCCAGCAAGTGACGCTGACCAAGCCCTACTTGTGCAGCACGTTTTGGAGAATGGCGCCAGGAATGGGAGAGAAGCACCTGAGGAGAGGCAAGCAGTGCCCCAAGTCTCCTAGAGCAGTGAAGCTCAGGGCTGAGGACTGGCACCAGAAGAGTCCATCCACAAAGATGCAGCCTTTCTGGGAGCACTGGGAGGCAGCGTGCCTGTGGACTAGCTTGTGGACTGGAGCTACTATAGGGGAGAAAATTGCCTATCTAATAGATGAATTCGTGCAGTGTAAAAGTGATGCTGACGTGAGAAATCTGCCAGGAACTCTGGAATGGAGAGCATTTGTTATGGAAGTGAGTAACTCCATGTCGCAGATAATGCAGAGAAGCCAGGTAGCTGAGGCCAGCGTGCCAGCACCGGGTGATCTGGGTCCTGGGAAGGAGCCCATGAAGAGAACCCAGAGGGAGGAGGAGCTGATGGTGCCACCTGGGTGGATGACCGAGGGGTCCACTACAGGAGAACTGCGGCATGCAGAAGGGGAAGCTCCATTAGCGAGAATGAGTCTGGAGGATTTACTTGCAGAATGGAAGCTACGATGCAGCCTCCCCACCGACGGCTGTTCCCACCGAACCCTTATTCGGTGGGTGTATGAGCAACAAGAGGACCCGCTACATGCATTCAGCGTGTATAGGAACTGGGTCCTGTGTCCAGGAGAACTGAGAAGTGTCCAGGAGCAGTTACAGTGTCTCCTGCACTGTTATGATAATGCAGAGAGGGTCGCCCTGGCACAGGGGCAGCTGAATTCTCCAGAGTGGCTGGACCAGTGTCAGCGGGGGGAGGCAGAGGAACAGCGGCTGCTGCGGCTCATGCATCCTCAGAGAGCCACAGAACTAGATTCCCCACTGACACAGGGAGAAATCACAGAACTGTTCCCATTCAGTGAGTTGGGAAATGAGGAACTAGCTGTGGAGTGTCCCTGTGATATCGCACCAGGGACCCCGGACTCTAAAGGAGCCCTAACATCATGGACTGTGATTGTGGCAGATGGATATCGGGAAGAGGATATTTATTCCCCCTGCATTGTGCCAAGTAGTGTGGCGGAGCTGGGCACTGTGGCCCCACATGGTGATGATGGACTGGTGCACACGGAGACCGTGATAGATGGAGCAGTGCCAGTATACAGTGCAGGGGCTGCCCCAGAGAATAGCCCCAGAGCAGAGCAGATCTCGGAGGCTGGGACTGTGATGGCTGAGTCCTCGCCACAGGAGGTACAAAGCAGTGGTCAGCCACTGCTCCAAGCAGCTAGCCAAAGGATGGGGGTGCACCCAAAATTGGCACCCCAGGAAGAATGGCAGTACATCTTCCCTTTTGCAGATGTGGGAGATGGAGACTTTGAAACTAGCGGCCAGGGGGTCTACAATGATTGTTCCCCAGCAGAGGGGGCAGTACTTCTCCCCTACATGACCACCAGCGGCCCAGCGAATGAGGGCATCTTGCCCCAGGAGCCTCAGCATATTCAGCTGGGGGAGATGGAAGGAAATGTGTCTGGTGTGTGCTCTGCCACTCTACCACCCCAGGAGGATTATCCAGGACTGTTCCCACTTAGCCATCAGAGCCAGGAGGATCTGAAGTCAAAAGGCAGGTATGTGACCGGGGTGCCAGAGCAGGGAGTAGAGGCTGGGGTGCAGCGCTTCTGTGAGTCCCCTGCAAGAGTGACTGACTGTAATTATGTGCCCGGGGAGCCGCTGCAGCAATCAGGCAGCCAAGCAAGCAAACATGGAGGGGATGGTCAGAGACATAGCTCATCACCCCCCTGCGCCTCAGAGGAAGACACCTCACCACCCAGCATGGCACGAGCAAGAGAATGTGAGTTTGCACCTGGGGCTGTAAGGGAGATGCCAGCAGTGCTGCCGTACAATACCACCCCACCCGTCCCTCTCATAGCCGGGCTGGGGGAGGTGTTCGACCCAAGGGGGGGGATTGGGGGAAAATCAGGGGGAGACTTGCGGATACCCCCTGCTTCCCTGCAGCCGTTGTGTAAAGGAGAATCCTCAGGACCGCTGCCTGCTGCTGAGGGCAGGTGGGGGCTGGGTGTGCTCAGGCCCTGGGAGGTGGGGGAGAAGGATCCCACCAGCATGGCCCTTCAAGCATCACGTAAGGGTCCAGAGGACCATCTAGAACTGGGGGAGGTGTTTGTGGGGGCTGTGGAGGGAAGAGCAGGGGAAGGATTGCGGATACCCCCTGCTCTTCTGCAGCCATGGTGTGAAGGAGAATCCCCAGGACCACTGCCTGCTGCTGAGGGCAGGTGGGGGCAGAGTGTGCTGAGGCCCTGCAAGGTGGATGAACAGACATGGATGGAAGGTTGCCCAGGGGAGGCCCAGCAGCTTCAGGGGCTGGGGGAGGTTTCAGGCCCAAGTGGGGTGACGGTGAAGGCTTCTGATGTTTTGGGAGAAGCATCGTTGTTACCCACTGCTCCCCTGCAGCCAACGTCGGCGCTGTTGTTAAGAGCAGAATCCGCAGCCAGGTTTCCGGATTGTAGCCTGTGTACACCGATCGGGCCCCTCCCAGTTGCGCCAGAGGCGGAGGGAGGAGGGTCAACCAAACAGGCAGGAGAGAAGGAAAGATTTCCACATGACAGGGGCAAACCCTGTAACTGGGGTACGGGAATGCGGGTTACACATGGTGAACTGCTGACCTCGGACCCCCCTCATCCAGAGCAGGAGGAGCGGAATCACGCCTCCAGGAGATCACTGGGCCCGGTCATCCTGACTGGCTCCGATCTGGGAGCCAGCCCCTCGGACCGGATTTAGGAAGGGGGAGGTATGTCATGATCCACCCTCTGGGCACCCCCACCTGGATCATGAGGGGGTAGGCACCCCAAGATTCCTAAATATAGCCCAGAGACCCAGACACTCTCTTACCTGAATTAACAACATTTTTCCAATACAATTCCCTGCCTGCCATCTCATGGGAGCCGTGCCTCTCACACTAATAGAGCCTTCCACAGGACTGTGTGTTCTATAGTACTAGGACAGGACTTTATTACATACCAGATGTCTGCCTGCGATGGGAAATAGTACCGCGTGTTTATAAGTATTGCGCCCATCAGGGCATATACTCCTGAGCCTGATATGTCTCTATCACAGTAATGTATGGTTTATTGCATGTGTGTAATATCTTGTTGGCTAATGCGGACAGCCGACACCCCCCTATCTCATCCCCCTCACAGGAAGCATCAGCAAGCTGAATAGGCTGAGACTTCACAACCAACAACAGGGTCTGTTTTGACTTCACACCTGGGCCGCCCCCTTATCAGCAATGGTTCCTGGCCTTTTGTTCTCCCCGGGGACTTGTTATAGACTGGCCGGCACCAGACCAGCAGGGGGCCAGAGAGTCCCAGAGAACAGCAAGTTGGCAGGGCTACAGCAGCAGCCAATCCCTACACAGGACTCAGGGGCATTTACATCTCAGGCTTCAAGCAACAACCAATCCGGTCGCAGAACTCAAGGATAAAATGGGCTGAAACAACAGCTCTGGGTTCTACTTTCTGCATCCATCCAGGATCCCTGACCCGGCGAGGCAGGATCCCAGGGGAGGAAGCTGAGTTCCCTCCAGACCCCACCAGAACATCAGCAGTGGGCAGTCGGCCCTGGCGCAGTGGACCCCATACCACAGCCAGCGGTTGCATCCAGCGTGCCAGCACCCCGACGGCACCCACAGGCCAAGCGGCTGGGATTCATCACCTGCAGGACCAGCAGTGGGCAGTCGGCCCTGGCGCAGTGGACCCCATACCACAGCCAGCGGTTGCATCCAGCGTGCCAGCACCCCGACGGCACCCACAGGCCAAGCGGCTGGGATTCATCACCTGCAGGACCGGCAGCGGGCATCGGCCTTGGCTCAGTGGAGCCCGTACCTCCGCTGGGGTTCTGCATTCCCCCCTCACCAAGGCCCCACCAGCCTCAGCTCAGAGACTGCCCAAGGTGACTATTGACTGTGGAAGGGAAGGGGAGGTGTTCACCTTTGTGTGGTTCTGATATAGTTAGTGTGTGCTGTGTATATTGTAGGCTACCTGTATTGTGTAGTGTTAGTGGTGTGGTTATGGTTTTCATGTACTGTTAATATGAAATAAAGGTGCGTTTTGTACCTTGCTTTTGTGGCCTTACTGTGTGATCCGCGAACTGAAGTTCTCCCGGGACTGTGCAAATGCTGTAAACACTGCCTTTCTCAAGGCGGATACGAGCGCTAGGTCCCGACATGCACCCATGAGCCCGGGAGTCCTTACAGGTGATGATGTACTACTGTGTGATTGGTGATGATTTACTACTGTGTGTAACGGGTGATGATGTACTAATGTGTGACGGGTGATGATGTACTACAGTGTGTGACGGGTGATGATGTACTACTGTATGTGACGGGTGATAATGTACTGCTGTGTGTGACGGGGGTGATGTACTACAGTGTGTGACGGGGGTGATGTACTACTGTGTGTGACGGGTGATAATGTACTACTGTGTGTGACGGGTGATGACGTACTACAGTGTGTAATGGGTTATGACGTACTACAGTGTGTGACGGGTGATGACGTACTACTGTATGTGACGGGTGATGACGTACTACTGTGTGACGGGGGTGATGACGTACTACTGTGTGTGACAGGTGATGACGTACTACTGTATGTGACGGGGGTGATGACGTACTACTGTGTGTGACGGGTGATGACGTACTACTGTATGTGACGGGGGTGATGACGTACTACTGTGTGTGACAGGTGATGACGTACTACTGTATGTGACGGTTGATGATGTACTACTGTGTGACAGGTGATGACGTACTACTGTGTGTGACGGGGGTGATGACGTACTACTGTGTGTGACGGTTGATGATGTACTACTGTATGTGACGGGTGATGACGTACTACTGTATGTGACAGGTAATGACGTACTACTGTATGTGACGGGTAATGACGTACTACTGTATGTGACGGTTGATGACGTACTACTGTGTGACGGTTGATGACGTACTACTGTGTGTGACAGGTGATGACGTAGTACTGTGTGACGGGTGATTATGTACTACTGTGTGACGGTTGATGACGTACTACTGTGTGACGGGTGATGACGTACTACTGTGTGTGACGGGTGATGACGTACTACTGTATGTGACGGGTGATGACGTACTACTGTGTGTGACGGGTGATGACGTACTACAGTGTGTGACGGGGGTGATGTACTACTGTATGTGAGGGGTGATGACGTACTACAGTGTGTGACGGGGGTGATGTACTACTGTATGTGACGGGTGATGACGTACTACTGTGTGTGACGGGTGATGACGTACTACTGTGTGTGACGGGTGATGACGTACTACTGTGTGTGACGGGTGATGACGTACTACAGTGTGTGACGGGGGTGATGTACTACTGTATGTGACGGGTGATGACGTACTACAGTGTGTGACGGGGGTGATGTACTACTGTATGTGAGGGGTGATGACGTACTACTGTGTGTGACGGGTGATGACGTACTACTGTATGTGACAGGTAATGACGTACTACTGTATGTGACGGGTAATGACGTACTACTGTATGTGACGGTTGATGACGTACTACTGTGTGACGGTTGATGACGTACTACTGTGTGTGACAGGTGATGACGTAGTACTGTGTGACGGGTGATTATGTACTACTGTGTGACGGTTGATGACGTACTACTGTGTAACGGGTGATGACGTACTACTGTGTGTGACGGGTGATGACGTACTACTGTATGTGACGGGTGATGACGTACTACTGTGTGTGACGGGTGATGACGTACTACAGTGTGTGACGGGGGTGATGTACTACTGTATGTGAGGGGTGATGACGTACTACAGTGTGTAACGGGGGTGATGTACTACTGTATGTGACGGGTGATGACGTACTACTGTGTGTGACGGGTGATGACGTACTACTGTGTGTGACGGGTGATGACGTACTACTGTGTGTGACGGGTGATGACGTACTACAGTGTGTGACGGGGGTGATGTACTACTGTATGTGACGGGTGATGACGTACTACAGTGTGTGACGGGGGTGATGTACTACTCTATGTGAGGGGTGATGACGTACTACTGTGTGTGACGGGTGATGACGTACTACAGTGTGTGACGGGGGTGATGTACTACTGTGTGTGACGGGTGATGATGTACTACAGTGTGTGACGGGGGTGACGTACTACTGTATGTGATGGGTGATGACGTACTACAGTGTGTGACAGGTGATGATGTACTACAGTGTGTGACGGGGGTGATGTACTACAGTGTGTGACGGGTGATGACGTACGACTGTATGTGACAGTTGATGATGTACTACTGTATGTGACGGGTGATGATGTACTACTGTATGTGACGGGTGATGATGTACTACTGTATGTGACGGGTGATGACGTACTACTGTGTGTGACGGGTGATGACGTACTACAGTGTGTGACGGGGGTGATGTACTACTGTATGTGAGGGGTGATGACGTACTACAGTGTGTGACGGGGGTGATGTACTACTGTATGTGACAGGTAATGACGTACTACTGTATTTGACGGTTGATGATGTTTACTGTGTGATGGTTGATGACGTACTACTGTGTGTGACAGGTGATGACGTACTACTGTGTGACGGGTGATTATGTACTACTGTGTTACGGTTGATGACGTACTACTGTGTGTGACGGGTGATGACATACTACTCTGTGTGAGGGGTGATGATGTACTACTGTATGTGACAGGTGATGACGTACTACAGTGTGTGACGGGTGATGATGTACTACTGTATGTGACGGGTAATGACACACTACTGTATGTGACAGGTAATGACGCACTACTGTGTGTGACGGGTGATGATGTACTACTGTGTGACGACATACTACTGTGTGTGATGGGTGATGACGTACTACTGTATGTGATGGGTGATGACGTACTACAGTGTGTGATGGGTGATGATGTACTACTGTGTGTGACAGGTGATGACGTACTACTGTGTGACAGGTGATTATGTACTACTGTGTGACGGTTGATGACGTACTACAGTGTGTGACGGGTGTGATGACGTACTACTGTGTGTGATGGTTGATAATGTACTACTGTATGTGACGGTTGATGATGTACTACTGTGTGGCAGGTGATGACGTACTACTGTATGTGACAGGTAATGACGTACTACTGTATGTGACAGGTAATGACGTACTTCTGTATGTGACGGTTGATGATGTACTACTGTGTGACGGTTGATGATGTACTACTGTGTGTGACAGGTGATAACGTACTACTGTGTGACAGGTGATTATGTACTACTGTGTGACGGTTGATGATGTACTACAGTGTGTGACGGGGGTGTTGACGTACTACTGTGTGTGACGGTTGATGATGTACTACTGTATGTGACGTTTGATTATGTACTACTGTGTGACGGGTGATGACGTACTACTGTATGTGACAGGTAATGACGTACTACTGTATGTGACGGTTGATGATGTTTACTGTGTGATGGTTGATGACGTACTACTGTGTGCGACAGGTGATGACGTACTACTGTGTGACAGGTGATTATGTACTACTGTGTGACGGTTGATGACGTACTACTGTGTGTGACGGGTGATGACGTACTACTGTGTGTGAGGGGTGATGATGTACTACTTTATGTGACAGGTGATGACGTACTACAGTGTGTGACGGGTGATGACGTACTACTGTGTGTGAGGGGTGATGATGTACTACTGTATGTGACGGGTAATGACGCACTACTGTATGTGACAGGTAATGACGCACTACTGTGTGTGACGGGTGATGATGTACTACTGTGTGACGACATACTACTGTGTGTGAGGGGTGATGACGTACTACTGTATGTGATGGGTGATGACGTACTACAGTGTGTGATAGGTGATGATGTACTACTGTGTGTGACAGGTGATGACGTACTACTGTGTGACAGGTGATTATGTACTACTGTGTGACGGTTGATGACGTACTACAGTATGTGACGGGGGTGATGACGTACTATTGTGTGTGACGGGTGATGATGTACTACTGTATGTGATGGTTGATGATGTACTACTGTGTGACGGGTGATGACGTACTACTGTATGTGACAGGTAATGACGTACTACTGTATGTGACAGGTAATGACGTACTTCTGTATGTGACGGTTGATGATGTACTACTGTGTGACGGTTGATGATGTACTACTGTGTGTGACAGGTGATGACGTACTACTGTGTGACAGGTGATTATGTACTACTGTGTGACGGTTGATGACATACTACTGTGTGACGGGGGTGATGACGTACTACTGTGTGTGACGGTTGATGATGTACTACTGTATGTGACGGTTGATGATGTACTACTGTGTGACGGGTGATGACGTACTACTGTATGTGACAGGTAATGACGTACTTCTGTATGTGACGGTTGATGATGTACTACTGTGTGACGGGTGATGACATACTACTGTATGTGACAGGTAATGACGTACTACTGTATGTGACAGGTAATGACGTACTTCTGTATGTGACGGTTGATGATGTACTACTGTGTGACGGTTGATGATGTACTACTGTGTGTGACAGGTGATGACTTACTACTGTGTGATGGGTGATTATGTACTACTGTGTGACGATTGATGACGTACTACTGTGTGTGAGGGGTGATGATGTACTACTGTATGTGACGGCGTGATGACGTACTACTGTGTGTGACGGGTGATGACGTACTACTGTATGTGACGGGTGAAGACGTACTACAGTGTGTGACGGGTGATGATGTACTACTGTGTGTGACAGGTGATGACGTACTACAGTGTGTGACGGGTGATAATGTACTACTGTATGTGACTGGTAAAGACGTACTACAGTGTGTGACGGGTGATGACGACGTACTACTGTGTGTGACAGGTGATGACGTACTACAATGTGTGACGGGTAATGATGTACTACTGTATGTGACGGGTGATGACGCACTACTGTATGTGACGGGTAATGACACACTACTGTGTGTGATGGGTAATGACGCACTACTGTTTGTGACGGTTAATGACGCACTACTGTATGTGATGGGTAACTACGCACTACTGTATGTGACGGGTAATGACGCACTACTGTATGTGACGGGTAATGACGCACTACTGTATGTGACGGGTGATGACGCACTACTGTATGTGACGGGTGATGACGCACTACTGTATGTGACGGGTAATGACGCACTACTGTGTGTGACATGTTTTCTCCCCAGCGCCAACATGAATGATGTGTTCAGTGACTGCAGCCATCGCTCCCTAAACCGTTTCCTGGAAGATAAGAACATCACCTGCCTGAGAGACAGGCCGCACAAGTACATAGTGAGTCACCGCCATTGTTACAGAATGCCTCCTGCCCCAGCCGGGCCTCAGATCCTTATTGTGAATATTAGTGACAGGATATGGGGTCAGTTTACAAAATGGCCGTCTCCACAGCAATATGGCCGAGCAGTGTATAGTGATGTAGAGAGGATACAGATACGCATTATTCTCTATTGTATATAATTGGTAGTAACCCTGTGAGTGCCAATGTTGCTCTGAGAGTTCCTCAAAATATCTGCTAAAAATGCCGGCACCAATCACAGCGACCGTTCTATTAGTGTAAATAAATACAGACACAGGGCGAGATGTACTAAGCCTCGAGAAGCGATAAACAACCAGCCAAACAGCTCCTAACTGCCATGCTACAGGCTGGGTTTTAAAAAAGACCCTTAGGAGCGGACTGTCTGGTTGTCATGTTTTCGGTTTAGTACATTGCACCAGTTCATAGAGGTAGAAGGGCCCTGCTCTCAGGGTCATACTCTATTGGATAGAATCTGGCGTGTCCTAGTACTAGATATAAGATGCCCCCTCTGATTTACCCCAGGGGGGAATTGCAGCATCTGTGCCTGGTGTGTATACACATATATACTGCCATGCAGCTGGCACAGTGTACAATTATATGGGCATGACTGAACACATGGATATATATCATTTTATATGTGGGAAGGATTCCGATCTGTACATGATGCCCTTTGTGTCAATATATTATCTCAGACTTATACAACATTTCTACTAGGACGAACCTGTGCTGCAGAGTTACCCACAGGATTATGAGATTCTTGAAATCAGTAAGTTTCTTCCTTAATTTCTCCGCTCTCCGGCATTTTACTGTGTGACTGACAGACTGTATCCTGTGCGCTCTCCGGCATGTTACTGTGTGACTGACAGACTGTATCCTGTGCGCTCTCCGGCATTTTACTGTGTGACTGACAGACCGTATCCTGTGCGCTCTCCGGCATGTTACTGTGTGACTGACAGACCATATCCTGTGCGCTCTCCGGCATGTTACTGTGTGACTGACAGACTGTATCCTGTGCGCTCTCCGGCATGTTACTGTGTGACTGACAGACCATATCCTGTGCGCTCTCCGGCATGTTACTGTGTGACTGACAGACTGTATCCTGTGCGCTCTCCGGCATGTTACTGTGTGACTGACAGACCATATCCTGTGTGCTCTCCGGCATTTTACTGTGTGACTGACAGACCGTATCCTGTGCGCTCTCCGGCATGTTACTGTGTGACTGACAGACCATATCCTGTGCGCTCTCCGACATGTTACTATGTGACTGACAGACCATATCCTGTGCGCTCTCCGGCATGTTACTGTGTGACTCACAGACCATATCCTGTGCGCTCTCCGGCATTTTACTGTGTGACTGACAGACTGTATCCTGTGCGCTCTCCGGCATGTTACTGTGTGACTGACAGACTGTATCCTGTGTGCTCTCCGGCATGTTACTGTGTGACTGACAGACTGTATCCTGTGCGCTCTCCGGCATGTTACTGTGTGACTGACAGACTGTATCTGGTGCGCTCTCCGGCATGTTACTGTGTGACTGACAGACTGTATCCGGTGCGCTCTCCGGCGTGTTACTATGTGACTGACAGACCGTATCCTGTGCGCTCTCCGGCATGTTACTGTGTGACTGACAGACTGTATCCTGTGCGCTCTCCGGCGTGTTACTATGTGACTGACAGACCGTATCCTTTGCTCTCTCCGGCGTGTTACTATGTGACTGACAGACTGTATCCTGTGCGCTCTCCGGCATGTTACTGTGTGACTGACAGACCGTATCCTGTGCGCTCTCCGGGATGTTACTGTGTGACTGACAGACCGTATCCTTTGTGCTCTCCGGCATGTTACTGTGTGACTGACAGACTGTATCCGGTGCGCTCTATCCGGCGTGTTACTATGTGACTGACAGACCATATCCTGTGCGCTCTCCGGCATGTTACTGTGTGACTGACAGACCGTATCGTGTGCGCTCTCCGGCATGTTACTGTGTGACTGACAGACTGTAATCTGTGTGCTCTCTGGCATGTTACTGTGTGACTGACAGACCATATCCTGTGCGCTCTCCGGCATGTTACTGTGTGACTGACAGACTGTATCCTGTGCGCTCTCCGACATGTTACTGTGTGACTGACAGACCATATCCTGTGCGCTCTCCAGCATGTTACTGTGTGACTGACAGACCATATCCTGTGCGCTCTTTCCGGCATGTTACTGTGTGACTGACAGACTGTATCCGGTGCGCTCTATCCGGCATGTTACTGTGTGACTGACAGACTGTATCCGGTGCGCTCTATCCCGCATGTTACTGTGTGACTGACAGACTGTATCCGGTGCGCTCTATCCCGCATGTTACTGTGTGACTGACAGACCATATCCTGTGCGCTCTCCGGCATGTTACTGTGTGACTGACAGACCGTATCCTGTGCGCTCTCCAGCATGTTACTGTGTGACTGACAGACCGTATCCTGTGCGCTCTCCGGCATGTTAATGTGTGACTGACAGACTGTATCCGGTGCGCTCTATCCCGCATGTTACTGTGTGACTGACAGACCATATCCTGTGCACTCTCCGGCATGTTACTGTGTGACTGACAGACCGTATCCTGTGCGCTCTCCGGCATGTTACTGTGTGACTGACAGACTGTATCCTGTGCACTCTCCGGCATGTTACTATGTGACTGACAGACCGTATCCTGTGCGCTCTCCGGCATGTTACTGTGTGACTGACAGACCGTATCCTGTGCGCTCTCCGACATGTTACTGTATGACTGACAGACCATATCCTGTGCTCTCTCCGGCATGTTACTGTGTGACTGACAGACCGTATCCTGTGCGCTCTCCGGCATGTTAATGTGTGACTGACAGACTGTATCCGGTGCGCTCTATCCCGCATGTTACTGTGTGACTGACAGACCGTATCCTGTGCGCTCTCCGGCATGTTACTGTGTGACTGACAGACTGTATCCTGTGCACTCTCCGGCATGTTACTATGTGACTGACAGACCGTATCCTGTGCGCTCTCCGGCATGTTACTGTGTGACTGACAGACCGTATCCTGTGCGCTCTCCGGCATGTTACTGTGTGACTGACAGACCGTATCCTGTGCGCTCTCCGGCATGTTACTGTGTGACTGACAGACCATATCCTGTGCGCTCTCCGGCATGTTACTGTGTGACTGAAAGACCATATCCTGTGCGCTCTCCGGCATGTTACTGTATGACTGACAGACCATATCCTGTGCTCTCTCCGGCATGTTACTGTGTGACTGACAGACTGTATCCTGTGCACTCTCCGGCATGTTACTATGGCCCTTATTCTGATCGGTGCGGATATTCCCGCTTGCGTACGGGCCGCCGATGTTTATCGTCTGCGCATGTGCAGAGGTCACTCTGCGCATGTGCAGGCGATTTCGCCGCATGGATTCTTTATACGCCGCACAGGGGGCGTAGAGGGGCGTGAGGGGCTACTTAGCCTCATTACCCTATGCATACGCCCCGCGTTTCATGGGCGTTCCCATGCAAACGCGGGGCGTATGCATGGTAATGAGGCCATGACGCGTGGGTACGGGGCGGGCATCTGACATCGCCGGATGTCAGCTGCTCGCCCCCATACAAGATTTCACACGGACAAGTGTCCGTGTGGTCTTGTGTTGCGGGACCTGGTGGAGCGTGCGGCCCTGCATTCGATGTTCAGCGACCATCGAATGCAGGGGCTGCTCCCACCATGGAGGAGGCGTATCCCCGTCCACATTCATGCGGACCGCCACATATCCGCATACGGACGGAGGTGGCGATCCGTATGGAAGGCGGGGATTCGCCAAGACGGACATCACCGCATATTTCTGATCGGGCCGCACCGATCAGAATAAGGGCCTATGTGACTGACAGACCGTATCCTGTGCGCTCTCCGGCATGTTACTGTGTGACTGACAGACTGTATCCGGTGCGCTCTATCCCGCATGTTACTGTGTGACTGACAGACTGTATCCTGTGTGCTCTCCGACATGTTACTGTGTGACTGACAGACCATATCCTGTGCGCTCTCCGGCATGTTACTGTGTTACTGACAGACCGTATCCTGTGCGCTCTCCGGCATGTTACTGTGTGACTGACAGACCGTATCCTGTGCGCTCTCCGGCATGTTACTGTGTGACTGACAGACCGTATCCTGTGCGCTCTCCGGCATGTTACTGTGTGACTGACAGACCATATCCTGTGCGCTCTCCGGCATGTTACTGTGTTACTGACAGACCGTATCCTGTGCGCTCTCGGGCGTGTTACTATGTGACTGACAGACCATATCCTGTGCGCTCTCCGGCATGTTACTGTGTTACTGACAGACCGTATCCTGTGCGCTCTTTCCGGCATGTTACTGTGTGACTGACAGACTGTATCCGGTGCGCTCTATCCCGCATGTTACTGTGTGACTGACAGACTGTATCCGGTGCGCTCTATCCCGCATGTTACTGTGTGACTGACAGACCGCATCCTGTGCGCTCTCCGGCATGTTACTGTGTGACTGACAGACCATATCCTGTGCGCTCTCCGGCATGTTACTGTGTTACTGACAGACCGTATCCTGTGCGCTCTTTCCGGCATGTTACTGTGTGACTGACAGACTGTATCCGGTGCGCTCTATCCCGCATGTTACTGTGTGACTGACAGACTGTATCCGGTGCGCTCTATCCCGCATGTTACTGTGTGACTGACAGACCGTATCCTGTGCGCTCTCCGACATGTTACTGTATGACTGACAGACCATATCCTGTGCTCTCTCCGGCATGTTACTGTGTGACTGACAGACCGTATCCTGTGCGCTCTCCAGCATGTTACTGTGTGACTGACAGACCGTATCCTGTGCGCTCTCCGGCATGTTAATGTGTGACTGACAGACTGTATCCGGTGCGCTCTATCCCGCATGTTACTGTGTGACTGACAGACCGTATCCTGTGCGCTCTCCGGCATGTTACTGTGTGACTGACAGACTGTATCCTGTGCACTCTCCGGCATGTTACTGTGTGACTGACAGACCGTATCCTGTGCGCTCTCCGACATGTTACTGTATGACTGACAGACCATATCCTGTGCTCTCTCCGGCATGTTACTGTGTGACTGACAGACCGTATCCTGTGCGCTCTCCGGCATGTTAATGTGTGACTGACAGACTGTATCCGGTGCGCTCTATCCCGCATGTTACTGTGTGACTGACAGACCGTATCCTGTGCGCTCTCCGGCATGTTACTGTGTGACTGACAGACTGTATCCTGTGCACTCTCCGGCATGTTACTATGTGACTGACAGACCGTATCCTGTACGCTCTCCGGCATGTTACTGTGTGACTGACAGACCGTATCCTGTGCGCTCTCCGGCATGTTACTGTGTGACTGACAGACCGTATCCGGTGCGCTCTATCCCGCATGTTACTGTGTGACTGACAGACCATATCCTGTGCGCTCTCCGGCATGTTACTGTGTGACTGAAAGACCATATCCTGTGCGCTCTCCGGCATGTTACTGTATGACTGACAGACCATATCCTGTGCTCTCTCCGGCATGTTACTGTGTGACTGACAGACTGTATCCTGTGCACTCTCCGGCATGTTACTATGGCCCTTATTCTGATCGGTGCGGATATTCCCGCTTGCGTACGGCCCGCCGATGTTTATCGTCTGCGCATGTGCAGAGGTCACTCTGCGCATGTGCAGGCGATTTCGCCGCATGGATTCTTTATACGCCGCACAGGGGGCGTAGAGGGGCGTGAGGGGCTACTTAGCCTCATTACCCTATGCATACGCCCCGCGTTTCATGGGCGTTCCCATGCAAACGCGGGGCGTATGCATGGTAATGAGGCCGTGACGCGTGGGTACGGGGCGGGCATCTGACATCGCCGGATGTCAGCTGCTCGCCCCCATACAAGATTTCACACGGTCCGTGTGGTCTTGTGTTGCGGGACCTGGTGGAGCGTGCGGCCCTGCATTCGATGTTCAGCGACCATCGAATGCAGGGGCTGCTCCCACCATGGAGGAGGCGTATCCCCGTCCACATTCATGCGGACCGCCACATATCCGCATACGGACGGAGGTGGCGATCCGTATGGAAGGCGGGGATTCGCCAAGACAGTCATCACCGCATATTTCTGAACGGGCCGCACCGATCAGAATAAGGGCCTATGTGACTGACAGACCGTATCCTGTGCGCTCTCCGGCATGTTACTGTGTGACTGACAGACTGTTTCCGGTGCGCTCTATCCCGCATGTTACTGTGTGACTGACAGACTGTATCCTGTGTGCTCTCCGACATGTTACTGTGTGACTGACAGACCATATCCTGTGCGCTCTCCGGCATGTTACTGTGTTACTGACAGACCGTATCCTGTGCGCTCTCCGGCATGTTACTGTGTGACTGACAGACCGTATCCTGTGCGCTCTCCGGCATGTTACTGTGTTACTGACAGACCGTATCCTGTGCGCTCTCCGGCATGTTACTGTGTGACTGACAGACCATATCCTGTGCGCTCTCCGGCATGTTACTGTGTTACTGACAGACCGTATCCTGTGCGCTCTCGGGCGTGTTACTATGTGACTGACAGACCGTATCCTGTGCGCTCTCCGGCATGTTACTGTGTTACTGACAGACCGTATCCTGTGCGCTCTATCCCGCATGTTACTGTGTGACTGACAGACTGTATCCTGTGTGCTCTCCGACATGTTACTGTGTGACTGACAGACCATATCCTGTGCGCTCTCCGGCATGTTACTGTGTTACTGACAGACCGTATCCTGTGCGCTCTCCGGCATGTTACTGTGTGACTGACAGACCGTATCCTGTGCGCTCTCCGGCATGTTACTGTGTTACTGACAGACCATATCCTGTGCGCTCTCCGGCATGTTACTGTGTGACTGACAGACCATATCCTGTGCGCTCTCCGGCATGTTACTGTGTTACTGACAGACCGTATCCTGTGCGCTCTCCGGCATGTTACTGTGTGACTGACAGACCGTATCCTGTGCGCTCTCCGGCATGTTACTGTGTTACTGACAGACCGTATCCTGTGCGCTCTCCGGCGTGTTACTATGTGACTGACAGACCGTATCCTGTGCGCTCTCCGGCATGTTACTGTGTGACTGACAGACCGTATCCTGTGCGCTCTCCGGCATGTTACTGTGTTACTGACAGACCGTATCCTGTGCGCTCTCCGGCATGTTACTGTGTGACTGACAGACCATATCCTGTGCGCTCTCCGGCATGTTACTGTGTTACTGACAGACCGTATCCTGTGCGCTCTCGGGCGTGTTACTATGTGACTGACAGACCGTATCCTGTGCGCTCTCCGGCATGTTACTGTGTTACTGACAGACTGTATCCTGTGCGCTCTATCCCGCATGTTACTGTGTGACTGACAGACTGTATCCTGTGTGCTCTCCGACATGTTACTGTGTGACTGACAGACCATATCCTGTGCGCTCTCCGGCATGTTACTGTGTTACTGACAGACCGTATCCTGTGCGCTCTCCGGCATGTTACTGTGTGACTGACAGACCGTATCCTGTGCGCTCTCCGGCATGTTACTGTGTTACTGACAGACCATATCCTGTGCGCTCTCCGGCATGTTACTGTGTGACTGACAGACCATATCCTGTGCGCTCTCCGGCATGTTACTGTGTTACTGACAGACCGTATCCTGTGCGCTCTCCGGCATGTTACTGTGTGACTGACAGACCATATCCTGTGTGCTCTCCGGCATGTTACTGTGTTACTGACAGACCGTATCCTGTGCGCTCTCCGGCGTGTTACTATGTGACTGACAGACCGTATCCTGTGCGCTCTCCGGCATGTTACTGTGTTACTGACAGACCGTATCCTGTGCGCTCTCCGGCATGTTACTGTGTGACTGACAGACCATATCCTGTGCGCTCTCCGGCATGTTACTGTGTGACTGACAGACCATATCCTGTGCGCTCTATCCGGCATGTTACTGTGTGACTGACAGACCGTATCCTGTGCGCTCTCTGACATGTTACTGTATGACTGACAGACCATATCCTGTGCTCTCTCTGGCATGTTACTGTGTGACTGACAGACTGTATCTGGTGCGCTCTATCCGGCGTGTTACTATGTGACTGACAGACCGTATCCTGTGCGCTCTCCGGCATGTTACTCTGTGACTGACAGATTGTATCCGGTGCGCTCTATCCGGCGTGTTACTATGTGACTGACAGACCATATCCTGTGCGCTCTCCGGCATGTTACTGTGTGACTGACAGACCGTATCCTGTGCGCTCTCCGGCATGTTACTGTGTGACTGACAGACCGTATCCTGTGCGCTCTCCGGCATGTTACTGTGTGACTGACAGACCGTATCCTGTGTGCTCTCCGGCATGTTACTGTGTGACTGACAGACTGTATCCGGTGCGCTCTATCCGGCGTGTTACTATGTGACTGACAGACCATATCCTGTGCGCTCTCCGGCATGTTACTGTGTGACTGACAGACCGTATCCTGTGCGCTCTCCGGCATGTTACTGTGTGACTGACAGACTGTATCCTGTGTGCTCTCTGGCATGTTACTGTGTGACTGACAGACCATATCCTGTGCGCTCTCCGGCATGTTACTGTGTGACTGACAGACTGTATCCTGTGCGCTCTCCGACATGTTACTGTGTGACTGACAGACCATATCCTGTGCGCTCTCCAGCATGTTACTGTGTGACTGACAGACCATATCCTGTGCGCTCTATCCGGCATGTTACTGTGTGACTGACAGACTGTATCCGGTGCGCTCTATCCCGCATGTTACTGTGTGACTGACAGACCATATCCTGTGCGCTCTATCCGGCATGTTACTGTGTGACTGACAGACCGTATCCTGTGCGCTCTCCGACATGTTACTGTATGACTGACAGACCATATCCTGTGCTCTCTCCGGCATGTTACTGTGTGACTGACAGACTGTATCCTGTGCACTCTCCGGCATGTTACTATGTGACTGACAGACCGTATCCTGTGCGCTCTCCGGCATGTTACTGTGTGACTGACAGACTGTATCCGGTGCGCTCTATCCCGCATGTTACTGTGTGACTGACAGACTGTATCCGGTGCGCTCTATCCCGCATGTTACTGTGTGACTGACAGACTGTATCCTGTGTGCTCTCCGGCATGTTACTGTGTGACTGACAGACTGTATCCTGTGTGCTCTCCGGCATGTTACTGTGTGACTGACAGACCATATCCTGTGCGCTCTCCGGCATGTTACTGTGTGACTGACAGACTGTATCCTGTGTGCTCTCCGGCATGTTACTGTGTGACTGACAGACCATATCCTGTGTGCTCTCCGGCATGTTACTGTGTGACTGACAGACCATATCCTGTGCGCTCTATCCGGCATGTTACTGTGTGACTGACAGACCGTATCCTGTGCGCTCTCCGACATGTTACTGTATGACTGACAGACCATATCCTGTGCTCTCTCCGGCATGTTACTGTGTGACTGACAGACTGTATCCTGTGAACTCTCCGGCATGTTACTGTGTGACTGACAGACCGTATCCTGTGCGCTCTATCCGGCATGTTACTGTGTGACTGACAAACTGTATCCGGTGCGCTCTATCCGGCGTGTTACTGTGTGACTGACAGACCATATCCTGTGCGCTCTCCGGCGTGTTACTGTGTTACTGACATACCATATCCTGTGCGCTCTCCGGCATGTTACTGTGTGACTGACAGACTGTATCCTGTGCGCTCTCCGGCATTTTACTGTGTGACTGACAGACCATATCCTGTGCGCTCTCTGGCATGTTACTGTGTTACTGACAGACTGTATCCTGTGCGCTCTCCGGCATGTTACTGTGTGACTGACAGACCATATCCTGTGCGCTATCCGGCATGTTACTGTGTGACTGACAGACCGTATCCTGTGCGCTCTCCGGCATGTTACTGTGTGACTGACAGAACATATCCTGTGCGCTCTCCGGCATGTTACTGTGTGACTGACAGACTGTATCCGGTGCGCTCTATCCGGCATGTTACTGTGTGACTGACAGAACATATCCTGTGCGCTCTCCGGCATGTTACTATGTGACTGACAGACCATATCCTGTGCGCTCTCCGGCATGTTACTGTGTGACTGACAGACCATATCCTGTGCGCTCTCCGGCATGTTACTGTGTGACTAACAGACCGTATCCTGTGCGCTCTCCGGCATGTTACTGTGTGACTGACAGAACATATCCTGTGCGCTCTCCGGCATGTTACTGTGTGACTGACAAACTGTATCCGGTGCGCTCTATCCGGCGTGTTACTATGTGACTGACAGACCATATCCTGTGCGCTCTCCGACATGTTACTGTGTGACTGACAGACTGTATCCTGTGAACTCTCCGGCATGTTACTGTGTGACTGACAGACCGTATCCTGTGCGCTCTATCCGGCATGTTACTGTGTGACAGACAGACTGTATCCGGTGCGCGCTATCCGGCGTGTTACTATGTGACTGACAGACCATATTCTGTGCGCTCTCCGGCATGTTACTATGTGACTGACAGACCATATCCTGTGCGCTCTCCGGCATGTTACTGTGTGACTGACAGACCATATCCTGTGCGCTCTCCGGCATGTTACTGTGTGACTGACAGACTGTATCCTGTGCGCTCTCCGGCATTTTACTGTGTGACTGACAGACCATATCCTGTGCGCTCTCTGGCATGTTACTGTGTTACTGACAGACTGTATCCTGTGCGCTCTCCGGCATGTTACTGTGTGACTGACAGACCATATCCTGTGCGCTATCCGGCATGTTACTGTGTGACTGACAGACCGTATCCTGTGCGCTCTCCGGCATGTTACTGTGTGACTGACAGAACATATCCTGTGCGCTCTCCGGCATGTTACTGTGTGACTGACAGACTGTATCCGGTGCGCTCTATCCGGCATGTTACTGTGTGACTGACAGAACATATCCTGTGCGCTCTCCGGCATGTTACTATGTGACTGACAGACCATATCCTGTGCGCTCTCCGGCATGTTACTGTGTGACTGACAGACCATATCCTGTGCGCTCTCCGGCATGTTACTGTGTGACTAACAGACCGTATCCTGTGCGCTCTCCGGCATGTTACTGTGTGACTGACAGAACATATCCTGTGCGCTCTCCGGCATGTTACTGTGTGACTGACAAACTGTATCCGGTGCGCTCTATCCGGCGTGTTACTATGTGACTGACAGACCATATCCTGTGCGCTCTCCGACATGTTACTGTGTGACTGACAGACTGTATCCTGTGAACTCTCCGGCATGTTACTGTGTGACTGACAGACCGTATCCTGTGCGCTCTATCCGGCATGTTACTGTGTGACAGACAGACTGTATCCGGTGCGCGCTATCCGGCGTGTTACTATGTGACTGACAGACCATATTCTGTGCGCTCTCCGGCATGTTACTATGTGACTGACAGACCATATCCTGTGCGCTCTCCGGCATGTTACTGTGTGACTGACAGACCATATCCTGTGCGCTCTCCGGCATGTTACTGTGTGACTGACAGACTGTATCCGGTGCGCTCTATCCGGCATGTTACTGTGTGACTGACAGAACATATCCTGTGCGCTCTCCGGCATGTTACTATGTGACTGACAGACCATATCCTGTGCGCTCTCCGGCATGTTACTGTGTGACTGACAAACTGTATCCTGTGCGCTATCCGGCATGTTACTATGTGACTGACAGACCATATCCTGTGCGCTCTCCGACATGTTACTGTGTGACTGACAGACTGTATCCTGTGCGCTATCCGGCATGTTACTGTGTGACTGACAGACCATATCCTGTGCGCTCTCCGGCATGTTACTGTGTGACTGACAGACTGTATCCTGTGAACTCTCCGGCATGTTACTGTGTGACTGACAGACCGTATCCTGTGCGCTCTATCCGGCATGTTACTGTGTGACAGACAGACTGTATCCGGTGCGCGCTATCCGGCGTGTTACTGTGTGACTGACAGACCATATCCTGTGTGCTCTCCAGCATGTTACTGTGTGACTGACAGACCGTATCCTGTGCGCTCTCCGGCATGTTACTGTGTGACTGACAGACCATATCCTGTGCACTCTCCGGCATGTTACTGTTTGACTGACAGACTGTATCCGGTGCGCTCTCTGGCGTGTGACTGACAGACTGTATCATGTGCGCTCTCCGGCATGATACTGTGTTACTGACAGACCGTATCCTGTGCGCTCTCCGGCATGTTACTATGTGACTGACAGACCATATCCTGTGCGCTCTCCGGCATGTTACTGTGTGACTGACAGACCGTATCCTGTGCGCTCTCCGGCATGTTACTGTGTGACTGACAGACCGTATCCTGTGCGCTCTCCGGCATGTTACTGTGTGACTGACAGACCGTATCCGGTGCGCTCTCCGGCATGTTACTGTGTGACTGACAGACCATATCCTGTGCGCTCTCCGGCATGTTACTATGTGACTGACAGACCATATCCTGTGCGCTCTCCGGCATGTTACTGTGTGACTGACAGACCGTATCCTGTGCGCTCTCCGGCATGTTACTGTGTGACTGACAGACCATATCCTGTGCGCTCTCCGGCATGTTACTGTGTGACTGACAGACCATATCCTGTGCGCTCTCCGGCATGTTACTGTGTGTGACTGACAGACTGTATCCTGTGCGCTCTCCGGCATGTTACTGTGTGACTGACAGACCGTATTCTGTGCGCTCTCCGGCATGTTACTGTGTGACTGACAGACCATATCCAGTGCGCTCTCCGGCATGTTACTGTGTGACTGACAGACCATATCCGGTGCGCTCTCCGGCCTGTTACTGTGTGACTGACAGACTGTATCCTGTGCGCTCTCTGGCATGTTACTGTGTGACTGACAGACCGTATCCTGTGCGCTCTCCGGCATGTTACTGTGTGACTGACAGACCGTATCCGGTGCGCTCTCCGGCATGTTACTATGTGACTGACAGACCATATCCTGTGCGCTCTCCGGCATGTTACTGTGTGACTGACAGACCGTATCCTGTGCGCTCTCCGGCATGTTACTGTGTGACTGACAGACCATATCCTGTGCGCTCTCCGGCATGTTACTGTGTGACTGACAGACCATATCCTGTGCGCTCTCCAGCATGTTACTGTGTGACTGACAGACTGTATCCTGTGCGCTATCCGGCATGTTACTGTGTGACTGACAGACCATATCCTGTGCGCTCTCTGGCATGTTACTGTGTGACTGACAGACTGTATCCGGTGCGCTCTCCGGCATGTTACTGTGTGACTGAAAGACCATATCCTGTGCGCTCTCCGGCATGTTACTGTGTGACTGACAGACCATATCCTGTGCGCTCTCTGGCGTGTGACTGACAGACCGTATCCTGTGCGCTCTCCGGCATGTTACTGTGTGACTGACAGACCATATCCTGTGCGCTCTCCGGCATGTTACTGTGTGACTGACAGACCATATCCTGTGCGCTCTCCGGCATGTTACTATGTGACTGACAGACCATATCCTGTGCGCTCTCCGGCATGTTACTGTGTGACTGACAGACCGTATCCTGTGCGCTCTCCGGCATGTTACTGTGTGACTGACAGACCATATCCTGTGCGCTCTCCGGCATGTTACTGTGTGACTGACAGACCATATCCTGTGCGCTCTCCAGCATGTTACTGTGTGACTGACAGACTGTATCCTGTGCGCTATCCGGCATGTTACTGTGTGACTGACAGACCATATCCTGTGCGCTCTCTGGCATGTTACTGTGTGACTGACAGACTGTATCCGGTGCGCTCTCCGGCATGTTACTGTGTGACTGAAAGACCATATCCTGTGCGCTCTCCGGCATGTTACTGTGTGACTGACAGACCATATCCTGTGCGCTCTCTGGCGTGTGACTGACAGACCGTATCCTGTGCGCTCTCCGGCATGTTACTGTGTGACTGACAGACCATATCCTGTGCGCTCTCCGGCATGTTACTGTGTGACTGACAGACCATATCCTGTGCGCTCTCCGGCATGTTACTGTGTGACTGACAGACCGTATTCTGTGCGCTCTCCGGCATGTTACTGTGTGACTGACAGACCGTATCCTGTGCGCTCTCCGGCATGTTACTATGTGACTGACAGACCGTATCCTGTGCGCTCTCCAGCATGTTACTGTGTGACTGACAGACCATATCCTGTGCGCTCTCCGGCATGTTACTGTGTGACTGACAGACCATATCCTGTGCGCTCTATCCTGCATGTTACTGTGTGACTGACAGACTGTATCCTGTGCGCTATCCGGCATGTTACTGTGTGACTGACAGACCGTATCCTGTGCACTCTCCAGCATTTTACTGTGTGACTGACAGACCGTATCCTGTGCGCTCTCCGGCATGTTACTGTGTGACTGACAGACCATATCCTGTGCGCTCTATCCTGCATGTTACTGTGTGACTGACAGACTGTATCCTGTGCGCTATCCGGCATGTTACTGTGTGACTGACAGACCGTATCCTGTGCACTCTCCAGCATTTTACTGTGTGACTGACAGACCGTATCCTGTGCGCTCTCCGGCATGTTACTATGTGACTGACAGACCATATCCTGTGCGCTCTCCGGCATGTTACTGTGTGACTGACAGACCGTATCCGGTGCGCTCTCCGGCATGTTACTGTGTGACTGACAGACCATATCCTGTGCGCTCTCCGGCATGTTACTGTGTGACTGACAGACCATATCCTGTGCGCTCTCCGGCATGTTACTATGTGACTGACAGACCATATCCTGTGCGCTCTCCGGCATGTTACTGTGTGACTGACAGACCGTATCCTGTGCGCTCTCCGGCATGTTACTGTGTGACTGACAGACCATATCCTGTGCGCTCTCCGGCATGTTACTGTGTGACTGACAGACCATATCCTGTGCGCTCTCCAGCATGTTACTGTGTGACTGACAGACTGTATCCTGTGCGCTATCCGGCATGTTACTGTGTGACTGACAGACCATATCCTGTGCGCTCTCTGGCATGTTACTGTGTGACTGACAGACTGTATCCGGTGCGCTCTCCGGCATGTTACTGTGTGACTGAAAGACCATATCCTGTGCGCTCTCCGGCATGTTACTGTGTGACTGACAGACCATATCCTGTGCGCTCTCTGGCGTGTGACTGACAGACCGTATCCTGTGCGCTCTCCGGCATGTTACTGTGTGACTGACAGACCATATCCTGTGCGCTCTCCGGCATGTTACTGTGTGACTGACAGACCATATCCTGTGCGCTCTCCGGCATGTTACTGTGTGACTGACAGACCGTATTCTGTGCGCTCTCCGGCATGTTACTGTGTGACTGACAGACCGTATCCTGTGCGCTCTCCGGCATGTTACTATGTGACTGACAGACCATATCCTGTGCGCTCTCCAGCATGTTACTGTGTGACTGACAGACCATATCCTGTGCGCTCTCCGGCATGTTACTGTGTGACTGACAGACCATATCCTGTGCGCTCTATCCTGCATGTTACTGTGTGACTGACAGACTGTATCCTGTGCGCTATCCGGCATGTTACTGTGTGACTGACAGACCGTATCCTGTGCACTCTCCAGCATTTTACTGTGTGACTGACAGACCGTATCCTGTGCGCTCTCCGGCATGTTACTATGTGACTGACAGACCATATCCTGTGCGCTCTCCGGCATGTTACTGTGTGACTGACAGACCGTATCCGGTGCGCTCTCCGGCATGTTACTGTGTGACTGACAGACCATATCCTGTGCGCTCTCCGGCATGTTACTATGTGACTGACAGACCATATCCTGTGCGCTCTCCGGCATGTTACTGTGTGACTGACAGACCGTATCCGGTGCGCTCTCCGGCATGTTACTGTGTGACTGACAGACTGTATCCTGTGCGCTATCCGGCATGTTACTGTGTGACTGACAGACTGTATCCGGTGCGCTCTATCCGGCATGTTACTGTGTGACTGACAGACCATATCCTGTGTGCTCTATCCAGCGTGTTACTGTGTGACTGACAGACTGTATCCGGTGCGCTATCCGGCATGTTACTGTGTGACTGACAGACCGTATCCTGTGCGCTATCCGGCATGTTACTGTGTGACTGACAGACTGTATCCTGTGCGCTATCCGGCATGTTACTGTGTGACTGACAGACCGTATCCTGTGCACTCTCCAGCATTTTACTGTGTGACTGACAGACTGTATCCTGTGCGCTCTCCGGCATGTTACTGTGTGACTGACAGACCGTATTCTGTGCGCTCTCCGGCATGTTACTGTGTGACTGACAGACCATATCCTGTGCGCTCTCCGGCATGTTACTGTGTGACTGACAGACTGTATCCGGTGCGCTCTATCCCGCATGTTACTGTGTGACTGACAGACTGTATCCGGTGCGCTCTATCCGGCGTGTTACTATGTGACTGACAGACCGTATCCTGTGCACTCTCCGGCATTTTACTGTGTTACTGACAGAATGTATCCTGTGCGCTCTATACGGCATGTTACTGTTTGACTGACAGACTGTATCCTGTGTGCTCTATCCGGCATGTTACTGTGTGACTGACAGACCATATCCTGTGCGCTCTCCAGCATGTTACTGTGTGACTGACAGACCGTATCCTGTGCGCTCTTCGGCATGTTACTGTGTGACTGACAGACCGTATCCTGTGCGCTCTCCGGCATGTTACTGTGTGACTGACAGACCGTATCCTGTGCACTCTCCGGCATGTTACTGTGTGACTGACAGACCATATCCTGTGCGCTCTCCGACATGTTACTGTGTGACTGACAGACCATATCCTGTGAGCTCTCCGGCATGTTACTGTGTGACTGACAGACCATATCCTGTGCGCTCTCCGGCATGTTACTGTGTGACTGACAGACTGTATCCTGTGCGCTCTCCGGCATGTTACTGTGTGACTGACAGACCATATCCTGTGCGCTCTCCGACATGTTACTGTGTGACTGACAGACCATATCCTGTGCGCTCTCCGGCATGTTACTGTGTGACTGACAGACCATATCCTGTACGCTCTCCAGCATGTTACTGTGTGACTGACAGACCATATCCTGTGCACTCTCCGGCATGTTACTGTGTGACTGACAGACTGTATCCTGTGTGCTCTATCCGGCATGTTACTGTGTGACTGACAGACCATATCCTGTGCGCTCTCCTGCATGTTACTGTGTGACTGACAGACCATATCCTGTGCGCTCTCTGGCGTGTGACTGACAGACCGTATCCTGTGCGCTCTCTGGCGTGTGACTGACAGACCGTATTCTGTGCGCTCTCCGGCATGTTACTGTGTGACTGACAGACCATATCCTGTGCGCTCTATCCGGCATGTTACTGTGTGACTGACAGACAGTATCCTGTGCGCTCGCCGGCATGTTACTGTGTTACTGACAGGCCATATCCTGTGCGCTCTCCGGCATGTTACTGTGTGACTGACAGACCGTATCCTGTGCGCTCTCCGGCATGTTACTGTGTGACTGACAGACCGTATCCTGTGCACTCTCCGGCATGTTACTGTGTGACTGACAGACTGTATCCGGTGCGCTCTATCCAGCGTGTTACTGTGTGACTGACAGAACATATCCTGTGCGCTCTCCAGCATGTTACTGTGTGACTGACAGACTGTATCCGGTGCGCTCTCTGGCGTGTGACTGGCAAACCGTATCCTGTGCGCTCTCCAGCATGTTACTGTGTTACTGACAGACCACATCCTGTGCGCTCTCCGGCATGTTACTGTGTGACTGACAGACCATATCCTGTGCGCTCTCCGGCATGTTACTGTGTGACTGACAGAACATATCCTGTGCGCTCTCCAGCATGTTACTGTGTGACTGACAGACTGTATTCTGTGCGCTCTCCGGCATGTTACTGTGTGACTGACAGACCATATCCTGTGCGCTCTCCGGCATGTTACTGTGTGACTGACAGACTGTATCCTGTGCGCTCTCCGGCGTGTTACTGTGTTACTGACAGACTGTATCCTGTGCGCTCTCCGGCACATTACTGTGTGACTGACAGACCATATCCTGTGCTCTCTCCAGCATGTTACTGTGTGACTGACAGGCCGTAACCTGTGCGCTCTATCCGGCATGTTACTGTGTGACTGACAGACCATATCCTGTGCGCTCTATCCGGCATGTTACTGTGTGACTGACAGACCGTATCCTGTGCGCTATCCGGCATGTTACTGTGTGACTGACAGACCGTATCCTGTGCGCTCTCCGGCATGTTACTGTATGACTGACAGACCATATCCTGTGCGCTCTCCGGCATGTTACTGTGTTACTGACAGGCCGTATCCTGTGCGCTCTCCGGCATGTTACTGTGTTACTGACAGGCCGTATCCTGTGCGCTCTATCCGGCATGTTACTGTGTGACTGACAGACCATATCCTGTGCGCTCTATCCGGCATGTTACTGTGTGACTGACAGACCGTATCCTGTGCGCTATCCGGCATGTTACTGTGTGACTGACAGACCGTATCCTGTGCGCTCTCCGACATGTTACTGTGTGACTGACAGACCATATTCTGTGCGCTCTCCGGCATGTTACTGTGTTACTGACAGGCCGTATCCTGTGCGCTCTCCGGCATGTTACTGTGTTACTGACAGGCCGTATCCTGTGCGCTCTATCCGGCATGTTACTGTGTGACTGACAGACCATATCCTGTGCGCTCTATCCGGCATGTTACTGTGTGACTGACAGACCGTATCCTGTGCGCTATCCGGCATGTTACTGTGTGACTGACAGACCATATCCTGTGCGCTCTCCTGCATGTTACTGTGTGACTGACAGACCATATCCTGTGTGCTCTCTGGCGTGTGACTGACAGACCGTATCCTGTGCGCTCTCTGGCGTGTGACTGACAGACCGTATTCTGTGCGCTCTCCGGCATGTTACTGTGTGACTGACAGACCATATCCTGTGCGCTCTATCCGGCATGTTACTGTGTGACTGACAGACCGTATCCTGTGCGCTCTCCGGCATGTTACTGTGTTACTGACAGGCCATATCCTGTGCGCTCTCCGGCATGTTACTGTGTGACTGACAGACCGTATCCTGTGCGCTCTCCGGCATGTTACTGTGTGACTGACAGACCGTATCCTGTGCACTCTCCGGCATGTTACTGTGTGACTGACAGACTGTATCCGGTGCGCTCTATCCAGCGTGTTACTGTGTGACTGACAGACCGTATCCTGTGCGCTCTCCGGCATGTTACTGTGTGACTGACAGACCGTATCCTGTGCGCTATCCGGCATGTTACTGTGTGACTGACAGACTGTATCCGGTGCGCTCTATCCGGCAAGTTACTGTGTGACTGACAGACCATATCCTGTGCGCTCTCCGGCATGTTACTGTGTGACTGACAGACCGTATCCTGTGCGCTCTCCGGCATGTTACTGTGTGACTGACAGACCATATCCTGTGCACTCTCCGGCATGTTACTGTGTGACTGACAGACTGTATCCGGTGCGCTCTATCCAGCGTGTTACTGTGTGACTGACAGACCGTATCCTGTGCGCTCTCCGGCATGTTACTGTGTGACTGACAGACCGTATCCTGTGCGCTCTCCGGCATGTTACTGTGTGACTGACAGACTGTATCCGGTGCGCTCTATCCGGCATGTTACTGTGTGACTGACAGACCGTATCCTGTGCGCTCTCCGGCATGTTACTGTGTGACTGACAGACCATTTCCTGTGCGCTCTCCGGCATGTTACTGTGTTACTGACAGGCCGTATCCTGTGCGCTCTCCGGCATGTTACTGTGTTACTGACATGCCGTATCCTGTGCGCTCTATCCGGCATGTTACTGTGTGACTGACAGACCATATCCTGTGCGCTCTATCCGGCATGTTACTGTGTGACTGACAGACCATATCCTGTGCGCTCTCCGGCATGTTACTGTGTGACTGACAGACCGTATCCTGTGCGCTATCCGGCATGTTACTGTGTGACTGACAGACCGTATCCTGTGCGCTCTCCGGCATGTTACTGTGTGACTGACAGACTGTATCCGGTGCGCTCTATCCGGCATGTTACTGTGTGACTGACAGACCATATCCTGTGCGCTCTCCGGCATGTTACTGTGTGACTGACAGACCATATCCTGTGCGCTCTCCGACATGTTACTGTGTGACTGACAGACCATATCCTGTGCGCTCTCCGGCATGTTACTGTGTGACTGACAGACCATATCCTGTACGCTCTCCAGCATGTTACTGTGTGACTGACAGACCATATCCTGTGCACTCTCCGGCATGTTACTGTGTGACTGACAGACCATATCCTGTGTGCTCTATCCGGCATGTTACTGTGTGACTGACAGACCATATCCTGTGCGCTCTCCTGCATGTTACTGTGTGACTGACAGACCATATCCTGTGCGCTCTCTGGCGTGTGACTGACAGACCGTATCCTGTGCGCTCTCTGGCGTGTGACTGACAGACCGTATTCTGTGCGCTCTCCGGCATGTTACTGTGTGACTGACAGACCATATCCTGTGCGCTCTATCCGGCATGTTACTGTGTGACTGACAGACCGTATCCTGTGCGCTCGCCGGCATGTTACTGTGTTACTGACAGGCCATATCCTGTGCGCTCTCCGGCATGTTACTGTGTGACTGACAGACCGTATCCTGTGCGCTCTCCGGTATGTTACTGTGTGCCTGACAGACCGTATCCTGTGCACTCTCCGGCATGTTACTGTGTGACTGACAGACTGTATCCGGTGCGCTCTATCCAGCGTGTTACTGTGTGACTGACAGAACATATCCTATGCGCTCTCCAGCATGTTACTGTGTGACTGACAGACTGTATCCGGTGCGCTCTCTGGCGTGTGACTGGCAAACCGTATCCTGTGCGCTCTCCAGCATGTTACTGTGTTACTGACAGACCACATCCTGTGCGCTCTCCGGCATGTTACTGTGTGACTGACAGACCATATCCTGTGCGCTCTCCGGCATGTTACTGTGTTACTGACAGAACATATCCTGTGCGCTCTCCAGCATGTTACTGTGTGACTGACAGACTGTATTCTGTGCGCTCTCCGGCATGTTACTGTGTGACTGACAGACCATATCCTGTGCGCTCTCCGGCATGTTACTGTGTGACTGACAGACTGTATCCTGTGCGCTCTCCGGCGTGTTACTGTGTGCCTGACAGACCGTATCCTGTGCACTCTCCGGCATGTTACTGTGTGACTGACAGACTGTATCCGGTGCGCTCTATCCAGCGTGTTACTGTGTGACTGACAGAACATATCCTATGCGCTCTCCAGCATGTTACTGTGTGACTGACAGACTGTATCCGGTGCGCTCTCTGGCGTGTGACTGGCAAACCGTATCCTGTGCGCTCTCCAGCATGTTACTGTGTTACTGACAGACCACATCCTGTGCGCTCTCCGGCATGTTACTGTGTGACTGACAGACCATATCCTGTGCGCTCTCCGGCATGTTACTGTGTTACTGACAGAACATATCCTGTGCGCTCTCCAGCATGTTACTGTGTGACTGACAGACTGTATTCTGTGCGCTCTCCGGCATGTTACTGTGTGACTGACAGACCATATCCTGTGCGCTCTCCGGCATGTTACTGTGTGACTGACAGACTGTATCCTGTGCGCTCTCCGGCGTGTTACTGTGTTACTGACAGACTGTATCCTGTGCGCTCTCCGGCACATTACTGTGTGACTGACAGACCATATCCTGTGCTCTCTCCAGCATGTTACTGTGTGACTGACAGGCCGTAACCTGTGCGCTCTATCCGGCATGTTACTGTGTGACTGACAGACCATATCCTGTGCGCTCTATCCGGCATGTTACTGTGTGACTGACAGACCGTATCCTGTGCGCTATCCGGCATGTTACTGTGTGACTGACAGACCGTATCCTGTGCGCTCTCCGGCATGTTACTGTGTGACTGACAGACCATATCCTGTGCGCTCTCCGGCATGTTACTGTGTTACTGACAGGCCGTATCCTGTGCGCTCTCCGGCATGTTACTGTGTTACTGACAGGCCGTATCCTGTGCGCTCTATCCGGCATGTTACTGTGTGACTGACAGACCATATCCTGTGCGCTCTATCCGGCATGTTACTGTGTGACCGACAGACCGTATCCTGTGCGCTATCCGGCATGTTACTGTGTGACTGACAGACCGTATCCTGTGCGCTCTCCGGCATGTTACTGTGTGACTGACAGACCATATTCTGTGCGCTCTCCGGCATGTTACTGTGTTACTGACAGGCCGTATCCTGTGCGCTCTCCGGCATGTTACTGTGTTACTGACAGGCCGTATCCTGTGCGCTCTATCCGGCACGTTACTGTGTGACTGACAGACCATATCCTGTGCGCTCTATCCGGCATGTTACTGTGTGACTGACAGACCGTATCCTGTGCGCTATCCGGCATGTTACTGTGTGACTGACAGACCATATCCTGTGCGCTCTCCTGCATGTTACTGTGTGACTGACAGACCATATCCTGTGTGCTCTCTGGCGTGTGACTGACAGACCGTATCCTGTGCGCTCTCTGGCGCGTGACTGACAGACCGTATTCTGTGCGCTCTCCGGCATGTTACTGTGTGACTGACAGACCATATCCTGTGCGCTCTATCCGGCATGTTACTGTGTGACTGACAGACCGTATCCTGTGCGCTCTCCGGCATGTTACTGTGTTACTGACAGGCCATATCCTGTGCGCTCTCCGGCATGTTACTGTGTGACTGACAGACCGTATCCTGTGCGCTCTCCGGCATGTTACTGTGTGACTGACAGACCGTATCCTGTGCACTCTCCGGCATGTTACTGTGTGACTGACAGACTGTATCCGGTGCGCTCTATCCAGCGTGTTACTGTGTGACTGACAGACCGTATCCTGTGCGCTCTCCGGCATGTTACTGTGTGACTGACAGACCGTATCCTGTGCGCTCTCCGGCATGTTACTGTGTGACTGACAGACTGTATCCGGTGCGCTCTATCCGGCAAGTTACTGTGTGACTGACAGACCATATCCTGTGCGCTCTCCGGCATGTTACTGTGTGACTGACAGACCGTATCCTGTGCGCTCTCCGGCATGTTACTGTGTGACTGACAGACCGTATCCTGTGCACTCTCCGGCATGTTACTGTGTGACTGACAGACTGTATCCGGTGCGCTCTATCCAGCGTGTTACTGTGTGACTGACAGACCGTATCCTGTGCGCTCTCCGGCATGTTACTGTGTGACTGACAGACCGTATCCTGTGCGCTCTATCCGGCATGTTACTGTGTGACTGACAGACTGTATCCGGTGCGCTCTATCCGGCATGTTACTGTGTGACTGACAGACCGTATCCTGTGCGCTCTCCGGCATGTTACTGTGTGACTGACAGACCATATCCTGTGCGCTCTCCGGCATGTTACTGTGTTACTGACAGGCCGTATCCTGTGCGCTCTCCGGCATGTTACTGTGTTACTGACAGGCCGTATCCTGTGCGCTCTATCCGGCATGTTACTGTGTGACTGACAGACCATATCCTGTGCGCTCTATCCGGCATGTTACTGTGTGACTGACAGACCGTATCCTGTGCGCTATCCGGCATGTTACTGTGTGACTGACAGACCGTATCCTGTGCGCTCTCCGGCATGTTACTGTGTGACTGACAGACCATATTCTGTGCGCTCTCCGGCATGTTACTGTGTTACTGACAGGCCGTATCCTGTGCGCTCTCCGGCATGTTACTGTGTTACTGACAGGCCGTATCCTGTGCGCTCTATCCGGCATGTTACTGTGTGACTGACAGACCGTATCCTGTGCACTCTCCGGCATGTTACTGTGTGACTGACAGACTGTATCCTGTGTGCTCTATCCGGCATGTTACTGTGTGACTGACAGACCGTATCCTGTGCGCTATCCGGCATGTTACTGTGTGACTGACAGACCATATCCTGTGCGCTCTCCTGCATGTTACTGTGTGACTGACAGACCATATCCTGTGTGCTCTCTGGCGTGTGACTGACAGACCGTATCCTGTGCGCTCTCTGGCGTGTGACTGACAGACCGTATTCTGTGCGCTCTCCGGCATGTTACTGTGTGACTGACAGACCATATCCTGTGCGCTCTATCCGGCATGTTACTGTGTGACTGACAGACCGTATCCTGTGCGCTATCCGGCATGTTACTGTGTGACTGACAGACCATATCCTGTGCGCTCTCCTGCATGTTACTGTGTGACTGACAGACCATATCCTGTGTGCTCTCTGGCGTGTGACTGACAGACCGTATCCTGTGCGCTCTCTGGCGTGTGACTGACAGACCGTATTCTGTGCGCTCTCCGGCATGTTACTGTGTGACTGACAGACCATATCCTGTGCGCTCTATCCGGCATGTTACTGTGTGACTGACAGACCGTATCCTGTGCGCTCTCCGGCATGTTACTGTGTGACTGACAGACCGTATCCTGTGCGCTCTCCGGCATGTTACTGTGTGACTGACAGACTGTATCCGGTGCGCTCTATCCGGCATGTTACTGTGTGACTGACAGACCGTATCCTGTGCGCTCTCCGGCATGTTACTGTGTGACTGACAGACCATATCCTGTGCGCTCTCCGGCATGTTACTGTGTTACTGACAGGCCGTATCCTGTGCGCTCTCCGGCATGTTACTGTGTTACTGACAGGCCGTATCCTGTGCGCTCTATCCGGCATGTTACTGTGTGACTGACAGACCATATCCTGTGCGCTCTATCCGGCATGTTACTGTGTGACTGACAGACCATATCCTGTGCGCTCTCCGGCATGTTACTGTGTGACTGACAGACCGTATCCTGTGCGCTATCCGGCATGTTACTGTGTGACTGACAGACCGTATCCTGTGCGCTCTCCGGCATGTTACTGTGTGACTGACAGACTGTATCCGGTGCGCTCTATCCGGCATGTTACTGTGTGACTGACAGACCATATCCTGTGCGCTCTCCGGCATGTTACTGTGTGACTGACAGACCATATCCTGTGCACTCTCCGGCATGTTACTGTGTGACTGACAGACTGTATCCTGTGTGCTCTATCCGGCATGTTACTGTGTGACTGACAGACCATATCCTGTGCGCTCTCCTGCATGTTACTGTGTGACTGACAGACCATATCCTGTGTGCTCTCTGGCGTGTGACTGACAGACCGTATCCTGTGCGCTCTCTGGCGTGTGACTGACAGACCGTATTCTGTGCGCTCTCCGGCATGTTACTGTGTGACTGACAGACCATATCCTGTGCGCTCTATCCGGCATGTTACTGTGTGACTGACAGACCGTATCCTGTGCGCTCTCCGGAATGTTACTGTGTTACTGACAGGCCATATCCTGTGCGCTCTCCGGCATGTTACTGTGTGACTGACAGACCGTATCCTGTGCGCTCTCCGGCATGTTACTGTGTGACTGACAGACCGTATCCTGTGCACTCTCCGGCATGTTACTGTGTGACTGACAGACTGTATCCGGTGCGCTCTATCCAGCGTGTTACTGTGTGACTGACAGACCGTATCCTGTGCGCTCTCCGGCATGTTACTGTGTGACTGACAGACTGTATCCGGTGCGCTCTCCGGCATGTTACTATGTGACTGACAGAACATATCCTGTGCGCTCTCCAGCATGTTACTGTGTGACTGACAGACTGTATCCGGTGCGCTCTCTGGTGTGTGACTGTCAAACCGTATCCTGTGCGCTCTCCAGCATGTTACTGTGTTACTGACAGACCACATCCTGTGCGCTCTCCGGCATGTTACTGTGTGACTGACAGACCATATCCTGTGCGCTCTCCGGCATGTTACTGTGTGACTGACAGAACATATCCTGTGCGCTCTCCAGCATGTTACTGTGTGACTGACAGACCGTATCCTGTGCGCTCTCCGGCATGTTACTGTGTGACTGACAGACCATATCCTGTGCGCTCTCCGGCATGTTACTGTGTGACTGACAGACCGTATCCTGTGCGCTCTCCGACATGTTACTGTGTGACTGACAGACCATATCCTGTGCGCTCTCCGGCATGTTACTGTGTGACTGACAGACCATATCCTGTGCGCTCTCCGACATGTTACTGTGTGACTGACAGACCATATCCTGTGCGCTCTCCAGCATGTTACTGTGTGACTGACAGACCATATCCTGTGCGCTCTCTGGCGTGTGACTGACAGACCATATTCTGTGCGCTCTCTGGCGTGTGACTGACATACCGTATTCTGTGCGCTCTCCGGCATGTTACTGTGTGACTGACAGACCATATCCTGTGCGCTCTATCCAGCATGTTACTGTGTGACTGACAGACCGTATCCTGTGCGCTCTCCGGCATGTTACTGTGTTACTGACAGGCCGTATCCTGTACGCTCTCCGGCATGTTACTGTGTGACTGACAAACCAAATCCTGTGCGCTCTATCCGGCATGTTACTGTGTGACTGACAGACCGTATCCTGTGCGCTCTCCGGCATGTTACTGTGTGACTGACAGACCATATCCTGTGCGCTCTCCGGCATGTTACTGTTTGACTGACAGACCATATCCTGTGCGCTCTCCGGCATGTTACTGTGTGACTGACAGACCATATCCTGTGCGCTCTCCGGCATGTTACTGTTTGACTGACAGACTATATCCTGTGTGCTCTATCCGGCATGTTACTGTGTGACTGACAGACCATATCCTGTGCGCTCTATCCAGCATGTTACTGTGTGACTGACAGACTGTATCCGATGCGCTCTATCTGGCGTGTTACTGTGTGACTGACAGAACATATCCTGTGCGCTCTCTGGCGTGTGACTGAAAGACCATATCCTGTGCACTCTCTGGCGTATGACTGACAGACCATATCCTGTGCACTCTCTGGCGTGTGACTGACAGACCATATCCTGTGCGCTCTCCGGCATGTTACTGTGTGACTGACAGACCGTATCCTGTGCGCTCTCCGGCATGTTACAGTGTGACTGACAGACTGTATCCTGTGCGCTCTCCGGCATGTTACTGTGTGACTGACAGACCATATCCTGTGCGCTCTCCAGCATGTTACTGTGTGACTGACAGACTGTATCCTGTGCGCTCTCCGGCATGTTACTGTGTGACTGACAGAACATATCCTGTGCGCTCTCCGGCGTGTTACTGAGTGACTGACAGACTGTATCCTGTGCGCTCTCCGGCATGTTACTGTGTGACTGACAGACCATATCCTGTGCGCTCTCTGGCGTGTTACTGTGTGACTGACAGCCTGTATCCTGTGCGCTCTCCAGCATGTTACTGTGTGACTGACAGACCATATCCTGTGCGCTCTCCGGCATGTTACTGTTTGATTGACAGACCATATCCTGTGCGCTCTCCGGCATGTTACTGTGTGACTGACAGACCATATCCTGTGCGCTCTATCCGGCATGTTACTGTGTGACTGACAGACCGTATCCTGTGCGCTCGCCGGCATGTTACTGTGTTACTGACAGGCCATATCCTGTGCGCTCTCCGGCATGTTACTGTGTGACTGACAGACCGTATCCTGTGCGCTCTCAGGCATGTTACTGTGTGACTGACAGACCGTATCCTGTGCACTCTCCGGCATGTTACTGTGTGACTGACAGACTGTATCCGGTGCGCTCTATCCAGCGTGTTACTGTGTGACTGACAGACTGTATCCGGTGCGCTCTCTGGCGTGTGACTGGCAAACCGTATCCTGTGCGCTCTCCAGCATGTTACTGTGTTACTGACAGACCACATCCTGTGCGCTCTCCGGCATGTTACTGTGTGACTGACAGACCATATCCTGTGCGCTCTCCGGCATGTTACTGTGTGACTGACAGAACATATCCTGTGCGCTCTCCAGCATGTTACTGTGTGACTGACAGACTGTATCCGGTGCGCTCTCTGGCGTGTGACTGGCAAACCGTATCCTGTGCGCTCTCCAGCATGTTACTGTGTTACTGACAGACCACATCCTGTGCGCTCTCCGGCATGTTACTGTGTGACTGACAGACCATATCCTGTGCGCTCTCCGGCATGTTACTGTGTGACTGACAGAACATATCCTGTGCGCTCTCCAGCATGTTACTGTGTGACTGACAGACTGTATTCTGTGCGCTCTCCGGCATGTTACTGTGTGACTGACAGACCATATCCTGTGCGCTCTCCGGCATGTTACTGTGTGACTGACATACTGTATCCTGTGCGCTCTCCGGCGTGTTACTGTGTTACTGACAGACTGTATCCTGTGCGCTCTCCGGCACGTTACTGTGTGACTGACAGACCATATCCTGTGCTCTCTCCAGCATGTTACTGTGTGACTGACAGGCCGTAACCTGTGCGCTCTATCCGGCATGTTACTGTGTGACTGACAGACCATATCCTGTGCGCTCTATCCGGCATGTTACTGTGTGACTGACAGACCGTATCCTGTGCGCTATCCGGCATGTTACTGTGTGACTGACAGACCGTATCCTGTGCGCTCTCCGGCATGTTACTGTGTGACTGACAGACCATATCCTGTGCGCTCTCCGGCATGTTACTGTGTTACTGACAGGCCGTATCCTGTGCGCTCTCCGGCATGTTACTGTGTTACTGACAGGCCGTATCCTGTGCGCTCTATCCGGCATGTTACTGTGTGACTGACAGACCATATCCTGTGCGCTCTATCCGGCATGTTACTGTGTGACTGACAGACCGTATCCTGTGCGCTATCCGGCATGTTACTGTGTGACTGACAGACCGTATCCTGTGCGCTCTCCGGCATGTTACTGTGTGACTGACAGACCATATTCTGTGCGCTCTCCGGCATGTTACTGTGTTACTGACAGGCCGTATCCTGTGCGCTCTCCGGCATGTTACTGTGTTACTGACAGGCCGTATCCTGTGCGCTCTATCCGGCATGTTACTGTGTGACTGACAGACCGTATCCTGTGCACTCTCCGGCATGTTACTGTGTGACTGACAGACTGTATCCTGTGTGCTCTATCCGGCATGTTACTGTGTGACTGACAGACCGTATCCTGTGCGCTATCCGGCATGTTACTGTGTGACTGACAGACCATATCCTGTGCGCTCTCCTGCATGTTACTGTGTGACTGACAGACCATATCCTGTGTGCTCTCTGGCGTGTGACTGACAGACCGTATCCTGTGCGCTCTCTGGCGTGTGACTGACAGACCGTATTCTGTGCGCTCTCCGGCATGTTACTGTGTGACTGACAGACCATATCCTGTGCGCTCTATCCGGCATGTTACTGTGTGACTGACAGACCGTATCCTGTGCGCTATCCGGCATGTTACTGTGTGACTGACAGACCATATCCTGTGCGCTCTCCTGCATGTTACTGTGTGACTGACAGACCATATCCTGTGTGCTCTCTGGCGTGTGACTGACAGACCGTATCCTGTGCGCTCTCTGGCGTGTGACTGACAGACCGTATTCTGTGCGCTCTCCGGCATGTTACTGTGTGACTGACAGACCATATCCTGTGCGCTCTATCCGGCATGTTACTGTGTGACTGACAGACCGTATCCTGTGCGCTCTCCGGCATGTTACTGTGTGACTGACAAACCGTATCCTGTGCGCTCTTCGGCATGTTACTGTGTGACTGACAGACTGTATCCGGTGCGCTCTATCCGGCATGTTACTGTGTGACTGACAGACCGTATCCTGTGCGCTCTCCGGCATGTTACTGTGTGACTGACAGACCATATCCTGTGCGCTCTCCGGCATGTTACTGTGTTACTGACAGGCCGTATCCTGTGCGCTCTCCGGCATGTTACTGTGTTACTGACAGGCCGTATCCTGTGCGCTCTATCCGGCATGTTACTGTGTGACTGACAGACCATATCCTGTGCGCTCTATCCGGCATGTTACTGTGTGACTGACAGACCATATCCTGTGCGCTCTCCGGCATGTTACTGTGTGACTGACAGACCGTATCCTGTGCGCTATCCGGCATGTTACTGTGTGACTGACAGACCGTATCCTGTGCGCTCTCCGGCATGTTACTGTGTGACTGACAGACTGTATCCGGTGCGCTCTATCCGGCATGTTACTGTGTGACTGACAGACCATATCCTGTGCGCTCTCCGGCATGTTACTGTGTGACTGACAGACCATATCCTGTGCACTCTCCGGCATGTTACTGTGTGACTGACAGACTGTATCCTGTGTGCTCTATCCGGCATGTTACTGTGTGACTGACAGACCATATCCTGTGCGCTCTCCTGCATGTTACTGTGTGACTGACAGACCATATCCTGTGTGCTCTCTGGCGTGTGACTGACAGACCGTATCCTGTGCGCTCTCTGGCGTGTGACTGACAGACCGTATTCTGTGCGCTCTCCGGCATGTTACTGTGTGACTGACAGACCATATCCTGTGCGCTCTATCCGGCATGTTACTGTGTGACTGACAGACCGTATCCTGTGCGCTCTCCGGAATGTTACTGTGTTACTGACAGGCCATATCCTGTGCGCTCTCCGGCATGTTACTGTGTGACTGACAGACCGTATCCTGTGCGCTCTCCGGCATGTTACTGTGTGACTGACAGACCGTATCCTGTGCACTCTCCGGCATGTTACTGTGTGACTGACAGACTGTATCCGGTGCGCTCTATCCAGCGTGTTACTGTGTGACTGACAGACCGTATCCTGTGCGCTCTCCGGCATGTTACTGTGTGACTGACAGACTGTATCCGGTGCGCTCTCCGGCATGTTACTATGTGACTGACAGAACATATCCTGTGCGCTCTCCAGCATGTTACTGTGTGACTGACAGACTGTATCCGGTGCGCTCTCTGGTGTGTGACTGTCAAACCGTATCCTGTGCGCTCTCCAGCATGTTACTGTGTTACTGACAGACCACATCCTGTGCGCTCTCCGGCATGTTACTGTGTGACTGACAGACCATATCCTGTGCGCTCTCCGGCATGTTACTGTGTGACTGACAGAACATATCCTGTGCGCTCTCCAGCATGTTACTGTGTGACTGACAGACCGTATCCTGTGCGCTCTCCGGCATGTTACTGTGTGACTGACAGACCATATCCTGTGCGCTCTCCGGCATGTTACTGTGTGACTGACAGACCGTATCCTGTGCGCTCTCCGACATGTTACTGTGTGACTGACAGACCATATCCTGTGCGCTCTCCGGCATGTTACTGTGTGACTGACAGACCATATCCTGTGCGCTCTCCGACATGTTACTGTGTGACTGACAGACCATATCCTGTGCGCTCTCCAGCATGTTACTGTGTGACTGACAGACCATATCCTGTGCGCTCTCTGGCGTGTGACTGACAGACCATATTCTGTGCGCTCTCTGGCGTGTGACTGACATACCGTATTCTGTGCGCTCTCCGGCATGTTACTGTGTGACTGACAGACCATATCCTGTGCGCTCTATCCAGCATGTTACTGTGTGACTGACAGACCGTATGCTGTGCGCTCTCCGGCATGTTACTGTGTTACTGACAGGCCGTATCCTGTACGCTCTCCGGCATGTTACTGTGTGACTGACAAACCAAATCCTGTGCGCTCTATCCGGCATGTTACTGTGTGACTGACAGACCGTATCCTGTGCGCTCTCCGGCATGTTACTGTGTTACTGACAGGCCGTATCCTGTGCGCTCTCCGGCATGTTACTGTGTTACTGACAGGCCGTATCCTGTGCGCTCTATCCGGCATGTTACTGTGTGACTGACAGACCATATCCTGTGCGCTCTATCCGGCATGTTACTGTGTGACTGACAGACTGTATCCTGTGCGCTCTCCGGCATGTTACTGTGTGACTGACAGACTGTATCCGGTGCGCTCTATCCGGCATGTTACTGTGTGACTGACAGACTGCATCCTGTGCGCTCTCCGGCATGTTACTGTGTTACTGACAGACCGTATCCTGTGCGCTCTCCGGCATGTTACTGTTTGACTGACAGACCGTATCCTGTGCGCTCTCCGGCATGTTACTGTGTGACTGACAGACCGTATCTTGTGCGCTCTCCGGCATGTTACTGTGTTACTGACAGGCGATATCCTGTGCGCTCTCCGGCATGTTACTGTGTGACTGACAGACCGTATCCTGTGCGCTCTCCGGCATGTTACTGTGTGACTGACAGACCGTATCCTGTGCACTCTCCGGCTTGATACTGTGTGACTGACAGACTGTATCCGGTGCGCTCTATCCGGCGTGATACTGTGTGACTGACAGAACATATCCTGTGCGCTCTCCAGCATGTTACTGTGTGACTGACAGAACATATCCTGTGCGCTCTCCGGCATGTTACTGTGTGACTGACAGACTGTATCCGGTGCGCTCTCTGGCATGTTACTGTGTGACTGACAGAACATATCCTGTGCGCTCTCCGGCATGTTACTGTGTGACTGACAGACTGTATCCTGTGCGCTCTCCGGCATGTTACTGTGTGACTGGCAGACCGTATCCTGTGCGTTTTCCAGCATGTTACTGTGTTACTGACAGACCACATCCTGTGCGCTCTCCGGCATGTTACTGTGTGACTGACAGACCATATCCTGTGCGCTCTCCGGCATGTTACTGTTTGACTGACAGACCATATCCTGTGCGCTCTCCGGCATGTTACTGTGTGACTGACAGACCATATCCTGTGCGCTCTCCGGCATGTTACTGTTTGACTGACAGACTATATCCTGTGTGCTCTATCCGGCATGTTACTGTGTGACTGACAGACCATATCCTGTGCGCTCTATCCAGCATGTTACTGTGTGACTGACAGACTGTATCCGATGCGCTCTATCTGGCGTGTTACTGTGTGACTGACAGAACATATCCTGTGCGCTCTCTGGCGTGTGACTGAAAGACCATATCCTGTGCACTCTCTGGCGTATGACTGACAGACCATATCCTGTGCACTCTCTGGCGTGTGACTGACAGACCATATCCTGTGCGCTCTCCGGCATGTTACAGTGTGACTGACAGACTGTATCCTGTGCGCTCTCCGGCATGTTACTGTGTGACTGACAGACCATATCCTGTGCGCTCTCCAGCATGTTACTGTGTGACTGACAGACTGTATCCTGTGCGCTCTCCGGCATGTTACTGTGTGACTGACAGAACATATCCTGTGCGCTCTCCGGCGTGTTACTGAGTGACTGACAGACTGTATCCTGTGCGCTCTCCGGCATGTTACTGTGTGACTGACAGACCATATCCTGTGCGCTCTCTGGCGTGTTACTGTGTGACTGACAGCCTGTATCCTGTGCGCTCTCCAGCATGTTACTGTGTGACTGACAGACCATATCCTGTGCGCTCTCCGGCATGTTACTGTTTGATTGACAGACCATATCCTGTGCGCTCTCCGGCATGTTACTGTGTGACTGACAGACCATATCCTGTGCGCTCTCCGGCATGTTACTGTTTGACTGACAGACTATATCCTGTGTGCTCTATCCGGCATGTTACTGTGTGACTGACAGACCATATCCTGTGCGCTCTCCGTTATGTTACTGTGTGACTGACAGACCGTATCCTGTGCGCTCTCCGGCATGTTACTGTGTGACTGACAGACCGTATCCTGTGCGCTCTCCGGCATGTTACTGTGTGACTGACAGACTGTATCCGATGCGCTCTATCTGGCGTGTTACTTTGTGACTGACAGAACATATCCTGTGCGCTCTCTGGCGTGTGACTGACAGACCATATCCTGTGCACTCTCTGGCGTGTGACTGACAGACCATATCCTGTGCACTCTCTGGCGTGTGACTGACAGACCATATCCTGTGTGCTCTCCGGCATGTTACTGTGTGACTGAAAGACTGTATCCTGTGCGCTCTCCAGCATGTTACTGTGTGACTGACAGACCGTATCCTGTGCGCTCTCCAGCATGTTACTGTGTGACTGACAGACTGTATCCTGTGCGCTCTCTGGCATGTTTCTGTGTGACTGACAGACTGTATCCTGTGCGCTCTCCGGCATGTTACTGTGTGACTGACAGACCATATCCTGTGCGCTCTCTGGCATGTTACTGTGTGACTGACAGACTGTATCCGGTCCGCTCTCCGGCATGTTACTGTGTGACTGACAGACCATATCCTGTGCGCTCTCTGGCGTGTTACTGTGTGACTGACAGCCTGTATCCTGTGCGCTCTCCAGCATGTTACTGTGTGACTGACAGACTGTATCCGGTGCGCTCTCCGGCATGTTACTGTGTGACTGACAGACCATATCCTGTGCGCTCTCCGGCATGTTACTGTCTGACTGACAGACCATATCCTGTGCGCTCTCCGGCATTTTACTGTGTGACTGACAGACTGTATCCGGTGCGCTCTATCCGGCGTGTTACTATGTGACTGACAGACCGTATCCTGTGCGCTCTCCGCCATGTTACTGTGTGACTGACAGACTGTATCCTGTGCGCTCTCCGGCATGTTACTGTGTGACTGACAGACTGTATCCGGTGCGCTCTCCGGCATGTTACTGTGTGACTGACAGACCGTATCCTGTGCACTCTCCGGCATTTTACCGTGTGACTGACAGACTGTATCCGGTGCGCTCTATCCGGCATGTTACTGTTTGACTGACAGACTGTATCCTGTGTGCTCTATCCGGCATGTTACTGTGTGACTGACAGACCATATCCTGTGCGCTCTCCGGCATGTTATTGTGTGACTGACAGACTGTATCCTGTGCGCTCTATCCGGCATGTTACTGTGTGACTGACAGACCATATCCTGTGCGCTCTCCGGCATGTTACTGTGTGACTGACAGACCGTATCCTGTGCGCTCTCCGGCATGTTACTGTGTGACTGACAGACCATATCCTGTGCGCTCTCCGACATGTTACTGTGTGACTGACAGACCATATCCTGTGCGCTCTCCAGCATGTTACTGTGTGACTGACAGACCATATCCTGTGCGCTCTCCTTCATGTTACTGTGTGACTGACAGACCATATCCTGTGCGCTCTCCGACATGTTACTGTGTGACTGACAGACCATATCCTGTGCGCTCTCCGACATGTTACTGTGTGACTGACAGACCATATCCTGTGCGCTCTCCGGCATGTTACTGTGTGACTGACAGACCATATCCTGTGCGCTCTCCGACATGTTACTGTGTGACTGACAGACCATATCCTGTGCGCTCTCCGGCATGTTACTGTGTGACTGACAGACCATATCCTGTGCGCTCTCCTTCATGTTACTGTGTGACTGACAGACCATATCCTGTGCGCTCTCTGGCGTGTGACTGACAGACCGTATCCTGTGCGCTCTCTGGCGTGTGACTGACAGACCGTGTCCTGTGCGCTCTCTGGCGTGTGACTGACAGACCGTATCCTGTGTGCCCTCTGGCGTGTGACTGACAGACAGTGCCCTGTGCGCTCTCTGGCGTGTGACTGACAGACCGTATCCTGTGCGCTCTCCAGCATGTTACTGTGTTACTGACAGACCACATCCTGTGCGCTCTCTGGCGTGTGACTGACATACCGTATCCTGTGCACTCTCTGACGTGTGACTGACAGACCGTGTCCTGTGCGCTCTCTGGCGTTTGACTGACAGACCGTATCCTGTGCGCTCTCTGGCGTGTGACTGACAGACTGTATCCTGTGCGCTCTCTGGCGTGTGACTGACAGACTGTATCCTGTGCGCTCTCTGGCGTGTGACTGACAGACCGTGTCCTGTGCGCTCTCTGGCGTGTGACTGACAGACCGTGTCCTGTGCGCTCTCTGGCGTGTGACTGACAGACCGTGTCCTATGCGCTCTCTGGCGTGTGACTGACAGACTGTATCCTGTGCGCTCTCTGGCATGTTACTGTGTTACTGACTGACCACATCCTGTGCGCTCTCTGGCGTGTGACTGACAGACCGTATCCTGTGTGCCCTCTGGCGTGTGACTGACAGACAGTGCCCTGTGCGCTCTCTAGCGTGTGACTGACATACCGTATCCTGTGCTCTCTCCAGCATGTTACTGTGTTACTGACAGACCACATCCTGTGCGCTCTCTGGCGTGTGACTGACATACCGTATCCTGTGCGCTCTCTGACGTGTGACTGACAGACCGTGTCCTGTGCGCTCTCTGGCATGTGACTGACAGACCGTGTCCTGTGCGCTCTCTGGCGTGTGACTGACAGACCGTATCCTGTGCCCTCTCCAGCATGTTACTGTGTTACTGACTGACCACATCCTGTGCGCTCTCTGGCGTGTGACTGACAGACCGTATCTTGTGCGCTCTCTGGCGTGTGACTGACAGACCGTGTCCTGTGCGCTCTCTGGCGTGTGACTGACAGACCGTATCCTGTGTGCCCTCTGGCGTGTGACTGACAGACCGTGTCCTGTGCGCTCTCTGGCGTGTGACTGACAGACTGTGTCCTGTGCGCTCTCTGGCGTGTGACTGACATACCGTATCCTGTGCGCTCTCTGACGTGTGACTGACAGACCGTGTCCTGTGCGCTCTCTGGCGTGTGACTGACAGACCGTGTCCTGTGCGCTCTCTGGCGTGTGACTGATAGACCGTATCCTGTGCACTCTCCAGCATGTTACTGTGTTACTGACTGACCACATCCTGTGCGCTCTCTGGCGTGTGACTGACAGACCGTATCCTGTGTGCCCTCTGGCGTGTGACTGACAGGCCGTGTCCTGTGCGCCCTCTGGCATGTGACTGACAGACCGTGTCCTGTGCGCTCTCTGGAGTGTGACTGACAGACAGTGTCCTGTGCGCCCTCTGGCGTGTGACTGACAGACCGTGTCCTGTGCTCTCTCTGGCGTGTGACTGACAGACAGTGTCCTGTGCGCCCTCTGGCGTGTGACTGACAGACCGTATCCTGTGCGTCCTCTGGCGTGTGACTGATAGACCGTATCCTGTGCACTCTCCAGCATGTTACTGTGTTACTGACTGACCACATCCTGTGCGCTCTCTGGCGTGTGACTGACAGACCGTATCCTGTGTGCCCTCTGGCGTGTGACTGACAGACCGTGTCCTGTGCTCTCTCTGGCGAGTGACTGACAGACAGTGTCCTGTGCGCCCTCTGGCGTGTGACTGACAGACAGTGTCCTGTGCGACCTCTGGCGTGTGACTGACAGACAGTGTCCTGTGCGCTCTCTGGCGTGTGACTGACAGACCGTGTCCTGTGCTCTCTCTGGCGTGTGACTGACAGACAGTGTCCTGTGCGCCCTCTGGCGTGTGACTGACAGACCGTATCCTGTGCGCTCTCTGGCGTGTGACTGACAGACCGTGTCCTGTGCGCCCTCTGACGTGTGACTGACAGACCGTATCCTGTGCGCTCTCTGGCGTGTGACTGACAGACCGTATCCTGTGCGCTCTCTGGCGTGTGACTGACAGACCGTATCCTGTGCGCTCTCTGGCGTGTGACTGACAGACCGTGTCCTGTGCGCTCTTTGGCGTGTAACTGCCAGACAGTGTCCTGTGCGCTCTCTGGCGTGTGACTGACAGACAGTGTCCTGTGCGCTCTCTGGCGTGTGACTGACAGACAGTGTCCTGTGCGCTCTCTGGCGTGTGACTGACAGACCGAGTCCTGTGCGCTCTCTGGCGTGTGACTGACAGACCGTGTCCTGTGCTCTCTCTGGCATGTGACTGACAGACAGTGTCCTGTGCGCCCTCTGGCGTGTGACTGACAGACCGTGTCCTGTGCGCTCTCTGGCGTGTGACTGACAGACCGTGTCCTGTGCTCTCTCTGGCGTGTGACTGACAGACAGTGTCCTGTGCGCTCTCTGGCGTGTGACTGACAGACCGTGTCCTGTGCGCTCTCTGGCGTGTGACTGACAGACCGTGTCCTGTGCTCTCTCTGGCGTGTGACTGACAGACAGTGTCCTGTGCGCTCTCTGTCGTGTGACTGACAGACCGTATCCTGTGCGCTCTCTGGCGTGTGACTGACAGACCACATCCTGTGCGCTCTCTGGCGTGTAACTACCAGACAGTGTCCTGTGCGCTCTCTGGCGTGTGACTGACAGACAGTGTCCTGTGCGCTCTCTGGCGTGTGACTGACAGACAGTGTCCTGTGCGCTCTCTGGCGTGTGACTGACAGACCGTGTCCTGTGCGCTCTCTGGCGTGTGACTGACAGACCGTGTCCTGTGCTCTCTCTGGCGTGTGACTGACAGACAGTGTCCTGTGCGCCCTCTGGCGTGTGACTGACAGACCGTGTCCTGTGCGCTCTCTGGCGTGTGACTGACAGACCGTGTCCTGTGCGCCCTCTGGCGTGTGACTGACAGAACATGTCCTGTGCGCTCTCTGGCGTGTGACTGACAGACAGTGTCCTGTGCGCTCTCTGGCGTGTGACTGACAGACCGTGTCCTGTGCTCTCTCTGGCGTGTGACTGACAGACAGTGTCCTGTGCGCTCTCTGGCGTGTGACTGACAGACCGTGTCCTGTGCTCTCTCTGGCGTGTGACTGACAGACAGTGTCCTGTGCGCCCTCTGGCGTGTGACTGACAGACCGTGTCCTGTGCTCTCTCTGGCATGTGACTGACAGACAGTGTCCTGTGCGCCCTCTGGCGTGTGACTGACAGACCGTGTCCTGTGCGCTCTCTGGCGTGTGACTGACAGACCGTGTCCTGTGCGCTCTCTGGCGTGTGACTGACAGACAGTGTCCTGTGCGCTCTCTGGCGTGTGACTGACAGACCGAGTCCTGTGCGCTCTCTGGCGTGTGACTGACAGACCGTGTCCTGTGCTCTCTCTGGCATGTGACTGACAGACAGTGTCCTGTGCGCCCTCTGGCGTGTGACTGACAGACCGTGTCCTGTGCGCTCTCTGGCGTGTGACTGACAGACCGTGTCCTGTGCTCTCTCTGGCGTGTGACTGACAGACACTGTCCTGTGCGCTCTCTGGCGTGTGACTGACAGACCGTGTCCTGTGCGCTCTCTGGCGTGTGACTGACAGACCGTGTCCTGTGCTCTCTCTGGCGTGTGACTGACAGACAGTGTCCTGTGCGCTCTCTGGCGTGTGACTGACAGACCGTATCCTGTGCGCTCTCTGGCGTGTGACTGACAGACCACATCCTGTGCGCTCTCTGGCGTGTAACTGCCAGACAGTGTCCTGTGCGCTCTCTGGCGTGTGACTGACAGACAGTGTCCTGTGCGCTCTCTGGCGTGTGACTGACAGACAGTGTCCTGTGCGCTCTCAGGCGTGTGACTGACAGACCGTGTCCTGTGCGCCCTCTGGCGTGTGACTGACAGACCATGTCCTGTGCGCTCTCTGGCGTGTGACTGACAGACCGTGTCCTGTGCGCCCTCTGGCGTGTGACTGACAGAACATGTCCTGTGCGCTCTCTGGCGTGTGACTGACAGACAGTGTCCTGTGCGCTCTCTGGTGTGTGACTGACAGACCGTGTCCTGTGCGCCCTCTGGCGTGTGACTGACAGACCGTGTCCTGTGCGCCCTCTGGCGTGTGACTGACAGACCGTATCCTGTGCGCCCTCTGGCGTGTGACTGACAGAACGTGTCCTGTGCGCCCTCTGGCGTGTGACTGACAGACCGTATCCTGTGCGCCCTCTGGCGTGTGACTGACAGAACGTGTCCTGTGCGCCCTCTGGCATGTGACTGACAGAACGTGTCCTGTGCGCCCTCTGGCGTGTGACTGACAGACCGTGTCCTGTGCGCCCTCTGGCATGTGACTGACAGAACGTGTCCTGTGCGCCCTCTGGCGTGTGACTGACATCCCGTGTCCTGTGCGCTCTCCAGTTGGAAAGGTCTCTATGTTCCTCTGTCTGGGGGTCATCGTCTTGGCGGTGGTCATCATCATGAGGAAGAAGAGGTGCCAGTCACTGAGGCCGGTTTCCCCTGTGCCCTCATGAGATGGATGTGACAGGGTTCTAGCTGAATCTGAAGAGGAAGGTGAAGGACCAAATAACATTCCTCAGCCACCTCATCATCCAGAGACTTCATCTGCTGCTAAATGCCAGTGACAGAGGGCATGGGCGCTGTGCCACGCGTGGGATGGACAATGCCAGTGAGGACCACACTGCACAACGCCTTGCACCATTGTATGGACCCCTTCCAGGGATTATTGTGCGTCAGAGATCCCAGACCGGAATGTGGCGTCTCTGGATTGGTCTAAGGAATAAATCTTCTACGTCACCCACCGACAGAGTAACAGTACAACCATACAGGCATCTCTCATACCAGCACACAGACCTCAGTATGCTTACATGTATTCCCAATGCTGGGAAAGCGGTCACCTTATTGCAGGCAGCACGGTATCTCTCTATGGACGTTATTCATATGAAGAGATCAAGTATTATACTGTATGTACCCAGGCCAGTAGTAACAGCGCCACCTTCTGGATGGGAACGGGAGAGTCCTCTCTATACAGTACTCTATATCAGTGTTTTTCAACCACTGTGCCGTGGCACACTAGTGTGCCTTGAGTTGTTCTCAAGTGCGCCCCCACATCTAGAGAAGCCTAAACCTGTTTACAGCCACCACCAGTTCAAATGTTATTTACTGGTCTCTTCTTTTCATGTAAAGTGTATTTTATTTTTGTTACCTGTGGGGACCAGTGTGATTGTTTTTACTGTGGGGGCCAATAGGTTTGTTTTTTTCCTGTGGTGGCCAATGTGTTTTGCCCTGTGGGGATCTTAGAGTGTGCCTTGGCAATTTTAAAGTCTTATTTAGTGTGCCGCAAGGTAAAAAGGTTGAAAATCACTGCTCTATATTATATTAATACTGTGTATATATGGGACTAATAAACATTATTACATGCATTAGATTTATATATAATGTCATTTTCCGGGAATTCTGGGATTCTCCTCATTCATAAATTATAATCCGCAGAGTAATAATGACAAAGTCATTGGTGGAGTTGTACCCGGACCGCAATACAGCGCCACTGGCCCCAGGTATGTCCTGGTTTGGGCCCTTTCCCAGTAGTCCGAGCTCCTTGGTGCACACTGGCCACTAGGCAGGGCAGCCGAGAGGAATGCAGGGCCCCGGTAATTAGTACCCACTCCCCCCCCTCTCGGCTGCCCTGCCACTAGGCAGGACGTCTGGATAATAAATTTACTAAGATGGGAATTCTATTGAAGATGGGATGTTTCCCATAGCAACCAATTCATTCTAATTCTATCGATTATCTCCGAGAAGGTGCTAAATAGATCAGAAGTAGAATCTGATTGGGTGCTATGGCCAACATTCCATCTGTAATAGAACTCCTAGCATAGTATTACCCTACGCCTCGGATGATTGGTCGGTGTGTTCTAAAGCAGGGACCGCTCCTGGGACACATTCCTCACACTGCAGCCCCAGTCCACCACATAGATAATTACTGCATATGCAGCGGCTCCCCCTCCTCCCGTACCCAGCTGCTGCTGCTCCGCCTCCTCTTCCTGTACCCAGCTGCTGCTGCTCCGCCTCCTCTTCCCATACCCGGCTGCTGCTGCTCCGCCTCCTCTTCCTGTACCCAGCTGCTGCTGCTCCGCCTCCTCTTCCTGTACCCAGCTGCTGCTGCTCCGCCTCCTCTTCCTGTACCCAGCTGCTGCTGCTCCGCCTCCTCTTCCCGTACCCGGCTGCTGCTGCTCCGCCTCCTCTTCCCGTACCCAGCTGCTTCTGCTCCGCCTCCTCTTCCCTGCACCTCGGATGATTGGTCGGTGTGTTAGGAGACAACAAATGTGTCAATCGCACAGGACAAAAAAAAATGTTTTCTCCTTCTTCTCTTTGATTGAGAAGTAGGACCCTCTATTGAAATGAGACAATAATAGCGACACTGCGAAGCGTACGCCGGCTAGCGGTGGCACCTTAGAACTGTTAAATTGTTGTGTAATATGAAATGATGTTGTTGACTGTGAAATGACTATAACCTGTGTTAGCAGAGAAGGACAGGCACGTTACTGAAGGAGCGAACACTGCACCCAGAGTGGGTGTTCAGCCCCGGGCCTGCACATATTAAGAGTGACAGAGTTTTAACGGGATGCAGTTAAAATCCCGGCGGTCGGGATCCCGGCGTTCAGTATCCCGACGCCGGAATCCCGACCGCCGAAATCCCAACACTTTCTCCCTCCGTGGGTGTCGCTTGCCACTCCAGGGGGGCCCCGTGACGCTGTTGTACCGGGGCCCAGGATTTCTCTTGACAGCCCTGGTGCCGAGCGCAGCGAGGCACCGGGCCCGCTGCGAGGCGAGCACAGCGAGCCCGTAAGGGGGGGGGGGGGGCGATCCACGTCCCCCCCTTGTCTGGATTTCGGCGGTCGGGATTCCGGCGTCGGGATTTTGAACGCCGGGATCCCGACCTCCGGGATTTCAAAAAGGGTAATTGTGACCAGGAAAGGTCACACAGTAGCGCTGATCTAAATAGATGTTATTTTTATGTTTATGTCATAATAATTCGATTTACTATCATTATCCCAATATATAACTCCAGGCACAATTTATTTTAATTTAGATGTTGGAGTGTGGTTGCAGCCTTCCTTTGGGAGGATTGTGTACCCCCCACACGTGTACACAAGGAAAGTTATAGTGGCAATCAAATGGTTGTCACTGAGAAAGCTCAACTGCACTCCAATAATACACACTGATCAATGAATCAAGCTGAAAATTTATATAAAAAAATACATATTATAACAATTCATGCATGATATATAATTCATAATAAAAAACACACCCACAGACAAGACATACAACATATAACATAGAAAGTCCGGTTATTAGGCACTTGGGCCCTTATTCTGGTTGGTGCGGTCAGAGCCGCACACGGGGCTCCGACCGCACAAACCAAGGGCCGCCCACCGGACGGATCGCCACGGCCGTCCGTACACGGACGGCTGGCGATCCGCACAAAAATGGTGGAGGCTACGCCTCCACCATGGTGGGAGCTGCCCCCTGCCTTCGATGGTCGACGACCATCGAAGGCAGGCCCGCACGCCGCGGCAGCTCCCGCAAGCTCAGACCACACGGACAATCGTCCGTGTGGGAGCTTGTAAGGGGGCTGAAAGCTGACATCCGGCGACGTCAGCTTTCCGCCCCCATGTCATGGTAATGAGGGCGTCATGCCCTCATTACCATGCATACGCCCCGCGTTTTCATGGGAACGCCCATGAAACGCGGGGCGTACACATAGGGAAATGAGGGGCTGAAGCCCCTCACGCCCCTATACGCCCCCTTTGCGGCGGACGAAATCCGTCTGCGGCGAAGGGGGCTGCACATGCGCAGAATGACCTCTGCGCATGTGCAGACCACAAACATCGGCGGTACGGCCGCACGCGGGCCGTACCGTGCCGATCTGAATAAGGGCCTTGATGAGGCTGATTTATAGGGGGAAATTTACCAATATGAAAAACCTAGTTTTTCGTATTGGTTGTTTCCCTACGACTGCATACGACTGTTTAAGTCGTATGCAAAGTCGTGTTCCGGAGGGGGATTTACAAAGCAGTCAGATACGACTGCTTTGTAACCCTCCGATGGTGTAATGATTCGTATTAGCGGCCGTATATACGGCTGCTAATACGAATTATTTCTAGCAGTCTGCACGGATCAAGTCAGATCCGTGCAGGCTGCAAGGTGTAAAAAAAAATAGAAAAATAAATAAATTTTAAAAAAAAACGGCGTGGGGTCCCCCCCACAGCTGTAACCAGCACCAGGCTGAAGGAGCCGGGGCCGGTAATTAAAAATCAGGGAGCCCGACAAATAGGGGTTCCCCGATTTTTAACAACCAGCCCCAGGCTCCAGGTCCGGGGCTGGTTCCCAAAATACGGGGGACAAAATGAGTAGGGGTCCCCCGTATTTTAAGAACCAGCCCCAGGCACAACCAGCCGGCAGGGTAATGTCACAGCCGGGGGACACTTATAATATAAGGTCCCGCGGCCAAAACATTCTCCCTACCGACCAGTCAGCCTGGCCAGGGGCCCTGGGGGAGTGGGGACCCCCCCAATAAAGGGGTCCCCCCCCTCCAGGACTTACCTGACCAGGCTGAAGCCTGGTGCTGTCCTCGATGCCCCTGGGCGGTGGGCATCGAGCTGATAAATGTTGTAAAAATAGATAAACCATTGTTTTTTACTGTGGCACTACAAGTGCCAGCAAGCCTCCCCAGCAAGCTGGGACTTGGAGAACCACAAGTCCCAGCCTGCTGGGCATTAAAGGGCCCGCTGGCACTTGTAGTTCTACAGTTAAAAAAATAGTGCACAAAACACACTGACACACTTTTAAAATAAAACTTTATTACACACAAAGCCCACACATACTGATACTTACCTATCTTCTTCCCATAGGTCGCCCTGATGTCCTGTGTCGGCGTCTTCTGGTCCTGTGTCGTCTTCTTCCTCCATGTCGACGTCGCTGTCGGCGATGGTGTCCCCGTCCGGATCCGAAGAAATCCATTTGGGAAGCTGTGGAAGGAAACCATACTCACCTGTCCCAGCGCGACGTAGTCCAGGTAAGGGTCTTTGCAAAAAAATAAACCGAAAACCCCGAAACCAAACCGGACACGACGGAGACGCACGGTGTGTTTGTTTACATCGTGCGGCTCCGCCTCCCGAATGCCGCTATTGGCCGCTAGGCCGCAAGGCGGCCAATAGCGGCATTCGGGAGGCGGAGCCGCACGATGTAAACACACCGTGCGTCTCCGTCGTGTCCGGTTTGGTTTCGGGGTTTTCGGTTTATTTTTTTGCAAAGACCCTTACCTGGACTACGTCGCGCTGGGACAGGTGAGTATGGTTTCCTTCCACAGCTTCCCAAATGGATTTCTTCGGATCCGGACGGGGACACCATCGCCGACAGCGACGGTCGACATGGAGGAAGAAGACGACACAGGACCAGAAGACGCCGACACAGGACATCAGGGCGACCTATGGGAAGAAGATAGGTAAGTATCAGTATGTGTGGGCTTTGTGTGTAATAAAGTTTTATTTTAAAAGTGTGTCAGTGTGTTTTGTGCACTATTTTTTTAACTGTAGAACTACAAGTGCCAGCGGGCCCTTTAATGCCCAGCAGGCTGGGACTTGTGGTTCTCCAAGTCCCAGCTTGCTGGGGAGGCTTGCTGGCACTTGTAGTGCCACAGTAAAAAACAATGGTTTATCTATTTTTTACAACATTTATCAGCTCGATGCCCACCGCCCAGGGGCATCGAGGACAGCACCAGGCTTCAGCCTGGTCAGGTAAGTCCTGGAGGGGGGGGACCCCTTTATTGGGGGGGTCCCCACTCCCCCAGGGCCCCTGGCCAGGCTGACTGGTCGGTAGGGAGAATGTTTTGGCCGCGGGACCTTATATTATAAGTGTCCCCCGGCTGTGACATTACCCTGCCGGCTGGTTGTGCCTGGGGCTGGTTCTTAAAATACGGGGGACCCCTACTCATTTTGTCCCCCGTATTTTGGGAACCAGCCCCGGACCTGGAGCCTGGGGCTGGTTGTTAAAAATCGGGGAACCCCTATTTGTCGGGCTCCCTGATTTTTAATTACCGGCCCCGGCTCCTTCAGCCTGGTGCTGGTTTCGGCTGTGGGGGGGACCCCACGCCGTTTTTTTTTTTAATTTATTTATTTTTTCTATTTTTTTACACTGTAGCCTGCACGGATCTGACTGATCCGTGCAGGCTAAAACGCAAATAGAACAGGAAAATGGTGTTCTATTTTCCTGTCGTATTTGCGTGGGTGTTTCACACCACTAAGCAGCCGTATTATCAGTACGGCTGCTTAGTAAATCAGAAACCACCATTCTTTTGAATGGTGATTTCTGTCGTATCCTATCGATGGTGTAGGGCATTCGTATTTGTAACTACAAATACGAATGTTCCATCTTTAGGACTACGAATTGTTGTATTTTTGGGATTGTAAATCCCGAAAATACAAATTCGTAAAAAAAAGGTGTATTTCTCCCTACGAATACACCTTTTTTCTACGAATCCATTTTGGTAAATGTCCCCCATAGTCTCTAATGAGGCTTAATGAGGCTTTTTGTATGGCTTTATGATATGCAAAATGAGTGAGGCAAAAGATGATTATAGTTACCAGTCCCAAAATCCGGCTTATTAGAGATGTCTCCTCTGATTGATTTTAACACCACAAACGTCCTTTTTCTGAGTTTTTGCTCTCTACCTCCACTGAGGGAGAGCACTCCAGGGAAGGTGTAGAACAGGGTGCTTTCCCCAAAGATTACCGGCAGATGAATACCGCAGAGTGTTGAGACGCCTTTTCAGATGGCCACGGGTACTGGAAAGATATTGGGGCTCCACATACGCGTTTCTCCGCCTTGGAACTATATCAGCGGCTTCCTCAGATGAATCCCCATTCACACTAACGCTGTTTTTATAGCCGGCGTGTTCGCGGGCACTCGGTACCTGTTACTTCCGCGATTTGCGTTCCACGCCTCGTTATCGCTGCCTCTATATATAGACAGCGGCGGGATTTCATACTGAATCGGTTTTAACAAGCAGGCCGAGCTGCCGTGATACAGCAACCGGCTGCAGTATTTTATAAACCTACTATCCTTGTCAGACAGATATTTGTCAGTGTAACCCCGGCAATCTGTACTACGTGAGGGACACACTGGCAGACTTACACTAAGTGCTGCAGGCAGTTTGTGTGATAAATTAGAAGGTATCTTATGCAACAAGCTGATAGTCTAATTGGCTATAGATAAGGACACGGACAGAGCGCTCACTGCATGTCCGGCAAGTTCAGATATCATTGACTAAAACCGGCAGCTAATTCAAGCTTAATACTATAACTCCAGCATACCATATCTATTGAGACTCACACTGAGAGAGTGCTGCCCGCTGGGTGTCCGATAATTCAACACACAATTAATATTGCATCAAACTGAAAAACTCAAAACAGAAAAAATCCAGTAAGATCAATAATATCTCAGCTTTAAGAACAGCGCTAAATGCTTAATGACATTAGATTGTTAAACACACATTTATCTGTTAGTTGGTCAACTCAGCTGTATCATACACACTATAAGAGCATTGGATCAATCTGAATCCAATGGCTCAGGACTGACATTAATGACAGCTTCACGGGGCTAATACATTATATACCCACTGTGGAATATTCACCTTTCAGGGATTATCCCCAAGCCCAAAAGAATTTAGAAATATAACCCCTTAAACCAGTTGTCGCCATCCTGTCGCTCGCGAGCTACTGGTAGCTCGCGGAAGCGATCCGGGTGGCTCGACCACTCTGCACCCGTTTGTCCCTCCAGTGCCGCGGCCCGACTGCCCGTCCCACCCCGTCCGTCCCTCCAGCGCCCGACACCACCTTCCTCTGAGACAGACGCTGAGGCGCTGTGCTCCCGGCACTTCCGGGTAACGCTGAGGCGCTGTGCTCCCGGCACTTCCAGGTAACGCTGAGGCGCTGTGCTCCCGGCACTTCCAGGTAACGCTGAGTCGCTGTGCTCCCGGCACTTCCGGGTAACGCTGAGGCGCTGTGCTCCCGGCACTTCCAGGTAACGCTGAGGCGCTGTGCTCCCGGCACTTCCGGGTAACGCTGAGGCGCTGTGCTCCCTGTCAGGTGCTAGAGGTGAAATATGACCTCTAGCGTCTGTCTCCTCAGAGGAGCAAGTAAAGTCCTGTGCCTCAGCTTGGTTTACTCCGGGGACAGGTTCAGGAGGGGCGGCGGCGGCGGGCGCTGTGTCAGGAGAGGAACATGAAGCCAGTGTCTGCAGCCAGTTAGGAAGGATGGTGCCACATGCGGTCCAGCAGAACAGAACTGGAATATACATCACATCTGTGGTAGATGATCTGCGCACTGAGGCAGTCTAAAATAACCTGGTCCACTAAACAGTGTTCCTCCTCCCAGGCACCCTCACCCCTACAGCATATCTCCCAACATGACCCTCTCCTCTAAACAGTGTTCCTCCTCCCAGGCACCCTCACCCCTACAGCATACCTCCCAACATGACCCTCTCCACTAAACAGTGTTCCTCCTCCCAGGCACCCTCACCCCTACAGCATATCTCCCAACATGACCCTCTCCACTAAACAGTGTTCCTCCTCCCAGGCACCCTCACCCCTACAGCATACCTCCCAACATGACCCTCTCCACTAAACAGTGTTCCTCCTCCCAGGCACCCTCACCCCTACAGCATATCTCCCAACATGACCCTCTCCACTAAACAGTGTTCCTCCTCCCAGGCACCCTCACCCCTACAGCATACCTCCCAGCATGACCGTCTCCACTAAACAGTGTTCCTCCTCCCAGGCACCCTCACCCCTACAGCATATCTCCCAGCATGACCCTCTCCACTAAACAGTGTACCTCCTCCCAGGCACCCTCACCCCTACAGCATATCTCCCAACATGACCCTCTCCACTAAACAGTGTTCCTCCTCCCAGGCACCCTCACCCCTACAGCATATCTCCCAGCATGCCCCTCTCCAGAATGATCTGGTCCTGGACTTGCTTGTTAATGTGTTATTACTGTCACCTGTATTGAAGCACTTTTCTTACCACATTACCTGTTCAATACAGGTGCTGGCAATCACACATTAACAAGGAAGTCCAAGGCCAGAGCATTCTGTCCCTCCTGGAGAGGGGCATGCTGGGAGGTATGCTACAGTGCAGTGTCAGGCAGTGCAGCCAATCTCTCATCAAACGCTAATTGTAGGTGCCTATGTCTGGCTGTTTCATTCATGACACTTCCCCATTAGGATCTATCCCACCTGCGCCTCTACCCCTTCAAATGTGTGCCACGTCTTATTTTACCATCTATGCCTCTGTCTCCCATTTCACTTGTGTCTCTGCTTCTATTCAGAGAGGCTGGGGCATGGCCAGCAGCTCTCAGAGCGCTGGCTATGCCCTCATAGCAGAAAACATGGGGGACGTGGCCTCGCAGGAGTACCACGATAGTAGGTCATGTCCCCCTAATTTTGGATGTCCCTTCTCCTCTGCCTCCAGTGTTGGGAGGGATGTATGTGGCATATTGTGTCAGGGGAATTGCGGTTTGTGGAATAATGTGTAAATGGCATTATTTGCTCTTTAGGCAGATTTATTTTTCTATTTTAGTAGCTCTTCAGGTGGTTTATTTTGCCGCGAGTAGCTCACACCCCATAAAAGGTTGGAGACCACTGCCTTAAACTGTCACTCTCTATACTTAGCACTTGCTATAGATTGTTACAAATCTCTCTCTGCTACAAAATATGACACAGAGGGCGAGGTTTATTGTGTTTACCGTTTTTCCGAAAATGCGATTTTTGCTCAAATCGCCCTTTATCGACGTTTTTTAAAATCGCATTTTTTTCCAAAAAGCGAATATTTAATGAGGTGTGTATTCCGGCATGAAAAGTGCGATAAGTGCGATGTAGGGCGATTTTTGGGATGAAAAGTGCGATTTTTTAGTCATGAAAAGGTGCGATTTTTTGTAAAATGTGCGATTTTGTGATTGGAAAAAAAAAAAATTGGCGTGAGGTCCCCCCTCCTGTACATAACCAGCCCCGGGCTCATTGAGCCGGACCTGGTTCCAAAAATACGGGGGACAAAAAGCGTAGGGGTCCCCCATATTTCTGAAACCAGCCCCGGACTCTTGGACCGGTCCTGGTTCCAAAAATACGGGGGACAAAAAATCTGGGGGTCCCCCGTATTTTGAAACCAGCACCGGGCTCCAACAGCCCGCAGTGTCATGCCACAGCCGGGGGACACTTTTTACACAAGGTCCCCCGGCCGCACCATGAGCACCGTGGCTGGTCAGCCTTGGACGGGGTACCTGGAGGAGTGGGGACCCCCCCAATAAAGGCGTCCCCCCCCAAGCTTCACCCGTCCAGGGCTGAAGCCCGGGGCTGTCACCGGCGTCCCTGGCCATTGGACGCCGGCCTGATAGGGTTAAATTCTCATTCCTAACATTGCTTAATACAGGAGAACTGCAAGTGCCAGCAGACCTCCCCCGCAGGCTGGGACTTGGAGAACCACAATTCCCAGCATGCGGGGCATTAATGGGCCCGCTGGGACCTGTATGTTGAATGAATGAATGTTAAAATAAAGCACACACACAGAAAAGTATAACTTTAATACATACACACACATCCACACACCTCACTTTTACACCGCTATACATACCAATCCAGGATCCAGCACTGGTCTCTCTGCAGCAGAGCCGGACAGCCCGCACTATCACCGGGTCAACCGGCTGTCTCCGATGCAGCTAACAGCTTTCCAGCGCGACACAGGCTGAGAGCGTCTCCGGCTTATGTGTCTCCATGGAGACGCATAGCTCAGCCAATCAGGACTGAGCTATGCGTCTCCATGGAGACGCATCGCCCAATCACGCTCTCAGCCTGTGTCGCGCTGGGACAGCGCGACAGAAGCTGTTCGCTGCATCGGAGAAAGCCGGTTCAGCCCGCTGTCAGTGCGGGCTGTCCGGCTCTGCTGCAGAGAGACCAGTGCTGGATCCTGGATCGGTATGTATAGCGGTGTAAAAGTGAGATGTTTGTGGATGTGTGTATTAAAGTTATACTTTTCTGTGTGTGTGCTTTATTTTAGCATTCTTTTTACAGGTGGACTACAGGTCCCAGCAGGCCCATTAATGCCCCGCATGCTGGGACTTGTGGTTCTCCAAGTCCCAGCCTGCGGGGGAGGTCTGCTGGCACTTGCAGTTCTCCTGTATTAAGCAATGTTAGGAATGAGAATTTAACCCTATCAGGCCAGTGTCCAATGGCCAGGGACGCCGGTGACAGCCCCGGGCTTCAGCCCTGGACGGGTGAAGCCTGGGGGGGGGACCCCTTTATTGGGGGTTCCCCACTCCTCCAGGTACCCCGTCCAAGGCTGACCAGCCACGGTGCTCATGGTGCGGCCGGGGGACCTTGTGTAAAAAGTGTCCCCCGGCTGTGGCATGACACTGCGGGCTGTTGGAGCCCAGTTCTGGTTTCAAAATACGGGGGACCCCCAGATTTTTTGTCCCCCGTATTTTTGGAACCAGGACCGGTCCAAGAGTCCAGGGCTGGTTTCAGAAATACGGGGGACCCCCAGATTTTTTGTCCCCCGTATTTTTGGAACCAGGTCCGGCTCAATGAGCCCGGGGCTGGTTATGTACAGGAGGGGGGACCTCACGACAATTTTTTTTTTACTTTTACACATACTGTACTGTACTGTATTTTAACAAAGAACCATACACAGATCACAATGATCTGTGCATGGTTCTGACAAAATCGCCATGTTTCTGACCAAACCGCCAGTCAGGATCAGGTCTATTTTTTTTGGAACTTTAGACCATTCTTTGTGGCGATTTCCAAATTCGCATCTCATTAAAAATGCGATTTGTATCTTTTTCAATGGGGAAAACATCTGGATGCGAATTCCGGAGTTAAAAAAAATCGCACTTTTAGAAAGTGCGATTTCGCTGCAAAAAGTGCGATTTATGCCGCAAATCGCCACCCATTAAAAAATCGATTTGGGCAAAAAATGAAAAAACTGCCGTTTTTGCGATAAAAATCGCCAAAAACTCACCATCGATCTCTAATAAATGTCACCCAGATAGTTTAAATTTGTTGCAATTGATTCCCAGGCTATTTAGCCAGTATCAGGGGAAAACGTGAGAAATAAACTATACACCACAGCAAAACAAATTCACAACTAATAAAGAACGAACATTGACATTGTATCAATCAAAATTGTTTATTCTAATAACCTGCTCGCCACCTTTTTTAAAAAAAAAACACTTGATTGTCTCGTTGTGTCTTTATATCACTTTGTGTTAAATGTGTTTTTTATATATTTCGCAGCTATTTTATTAATACTCAATAAAAGTTAGATTTTAACAATATACATGTAGGTGCACCATAAAAAAGGACATACTGTTCTTTTCTTCTTTTTGGTCAGTGTGTTATAAAGCATATTGCATATGCAGCGGCTCCCCCTCCTCCCGTACCCATCTGCTGCTGCTCCGCCTCCTCTTCCCTATGCTTCGTAGGATTGGTCGGTGTGTTATAAAGCAGGGACCACTCCTGGGACACATTCCTCACACTGCAGCCCCAGTCCACCACATAGATAATTACTGCATATGCAGCGGCTCCCCCTCCTCCCGTCCCCGGCTGCTGCTGCTCCGCCTCCTCTTCCCTGCACCTCGGATGATTGGTCGGTGCGTTATAAAGCAGGGACCACTCCTGGGACACATTCCTCACACTGCAGCCCCAGTCCACCACATAGATAATTACTGCATATGCAGCGGCTCCCCCTCCTCCCGTACACGGCTGCTGCTGCTCCGCCTCCTCTTCCCTGCACCTCGGATGATTGGTCGGTGTGTTATAAAGCAGGGACCACTCCTGGGACACATTCCTCCCACTGCAGCCCCAGTCCACCACATAGATAATTACTGCATATACAGCGGCTCCCCCTCCTCCCGTACACGGCTGCTGCTGCTCCGCCTCCTCTTCCCTGCACCTCGGATGATTGGTCGGTGTGTTATAAAGCAGGGACCACTCCTGGGACACATTCCTCCCACTGCAGCCCCAGTCCACCACATAGATAATTACTGCATATGCAGCGGCTCCCCCTCCTCCCGTCCCCGGCTGCTGCTGCTCCGCCTCCTCTTCCCTGCACCTCGGATGATTGGTCGGTGTGTTATAAAGCAGGGACCACTCCTGGGACACATTCCTCACACTGCAGCCCCAGTCCACCACATAGATAATTACTGCATATGCAGCGGCTCCCCCTCCTCCCGTCCCCGGCTGCTGCTGCTCCGCCTCCTCCTCCCTGCACCCGGAAGAGGATGTACAGTGCAGGGAGGAGGAGGTCACTGGTCCGAGCAGGGCACAACAGCACTGTGCTACCCGGACTCAGGTGAAGAGGGGCTGGGAGCGCAGAGTGCATCCGTGCGGGGCGGCGTGAGTCGCGATAAGAAGCACATAGGCTTCTATGGGGTACTGCCAGCTTTAGCTCAAAATGTTACAAATCAAAACAAATATACAACCTTTGGCGCTGTTAAGGGCAGCTGTAACCAACCAGGAGTTACCTTCCTGGTATTAGACAAGCAATATCAAACAAATATATAAGGTCAAGCACCCAACAGTTAGGAACATAAGAAGAGTAAATGTTTTACCTCTTACTTTTCAATGGGATTGTCCTCAGAGGGTCCACAATTTTTCATACACTTTTCTCCATAATGGATGTATCAAGGTTTCTTTGAAACTCGCCATGCTTACTTGTATGCTTACTTTGAAAAGTGTATGACTCCTCATATCATGGTTTCTGGGATATAACCGAGACACCTCAACTGGGAGAAGATGGAATAACAAGCCCGGGATGCTCACCAGTATAGGTAGTCCAAGTATTTACTCAGGGTCTGGATATAAGGTGACAACACCCGCACCTGTAGTTATATCCCAGAAACCATGATATGAGGAGTCATACGCTTTTCAAAGTAAGCATACAAGTAAGCATGGCGAGTTTTAAAGAAACCTTGATGTGTGTGTTCATATTTGTTCACATGTAAGCATACATGTACGCATATTTGATCTTGGGTGACACATGGTGAACCGATAAAAACTACTCCAGCAGGCACACAAAGGGAAGAGGAAAAAAAGGAAGGATACCAGTGGTTTACGCTCTGGGACCCCTTATAAACTTTTAGTGTTGTAAAGATTGGACTACACATTGTGTGTTTTATCTTTGTATTTCAAATATACATCCATTATGGAGAAGAGTGTATGAAAAATTGTGGACCCTCTGAGGACCACAATTGAAAAGTAAGAGTTAAAACATTGACTCTTCTTGTGTTCCTAACTGTTGGGCGCTTGTCCTTATATATTTGTTTATTTAGCTCAAAATGTGGTAAAAAACTGATAACGTGGCTTTACAGCATTTTTGCGTTAGTGCCCTTATTCTATGATCGGTTCACGGTAACAAACAGCGGGGAGACACTATGTAAATTCTCATGGCTGGAACATCAGCACCGTGGCTGGTCAGCCCTGGACGGGACCGGGTAGTGTACGTATGCTTGTATGAATGCGTGTGTCTATTTATTGTAACATTGGTCATAGGTATGTAGTTATGGCCGTCGCCACGTGGCACCAACGTGCAGCAGCTGCCTCTGTTACATGAGTGCATGTGCCACTGTAATGCTATATGCAGGCAGAGATCCCACCCCAGCACTGGCCACACTCATTACATCTATTATCCTCCCACCTATCACCACTAGGTGGCACCAACGTGCAGCAGCTGCCTCTGTTACATGAGTGCATGTGCCACTGTAATGTTATATACAGGCGGAGGTCCCACCCCAGCACTGGCCACACTCATTACATCTATTATCCTCCCACCTCTCACCACTAGGTGGCACCAACGTGCAGCAGCTGCCTCTGTTACACGAGTGCATGTGCCACTGTAATGCTATATACAGGCGGAGATCCCACCCCAGCACTGGCCACACTCATTACATCTATTATCCTCCCACCACTAGGTGGCACCAACGTGCAGCAGCTGCCTCTGTTACATGAGTGCATGTGCCACTGTAATGCTAAATACAGGTGGAGATCCCACCCCAGCACTGGCCACACTCATTACATCTATTATCCTCCCACCTCTCACCACTAGGTGGCACCAACGTGCAGCAGCTGCCTCTGTTACACGAGTGCATGTGCCACTGTAATGCTAAATACAGGTGGAGATCCCACCCCAGCACTGGCCACACTCATTACATCTATTATCCTCCCACCTCTCACCACTAGGTGGCACCAACGTGCAGCAGCTGCCTCTGTTACACGAGTGCATGTGCCACTGTAATGCTAAATACAGGTGGAGATCCCACCCCAGCACTGGCCACACTCATTACATCTATTATCCTCCCACCTCTCACCACTAGGTGGCACCAACGTGCAGCAGCTGCCTCTGTTACATGAGTGCATGTGCCACTGTAATGCTATATGCAGGCAGAGATCCCACCCCAGCACTGGCCACACTCATTACATCTATTATCCTCCCACCTATCACCACTAGGTGGCACCAACGTGCAGCAGCTGCCTCTGTTACATGAGTGCATGTGCCACTGTAATGCTATATACAGGCAGAGATCCCACCCCAGCACTGGCCACACTCATTACATCTATTATCCTCCCACCACTAGGTGGCACCAACGTGCAGCAGCTGCCTCTGTTACATGAGTGCATGTGCCACTGTAATGCTAAATACAGGTGGAGATCCCACCCCAGCACTGGCCACACTCATTACATCTATTATCCTCCCACCTCTCACCACTAGGTGGCACCAACGTGCAGCAGCTGCCTCTGTTACACGAGTGCATGTGCCACTGTAATGCTAAATACAGGTGGAGATCCCACCCCAGCACTGGCCACACTAATTACATCTATTATCCTCCCACCTTCCACCACTAGGTGGCACCAACGTGCAGCAGCTGCATCTGTTACATGAGTGCATGTGCCACTGTAATGTTATATACAGGCGGAGATCCCTCCCCAGCACTGGCCACACTCATTACATCTATTATCCTCCCACCACTAGGTGGCACCAACGTGCAGCAACTGCCTCTGTTACATGAGTACATGTGCCACTGTAATGTTATATACAGGCGGAGATCCCACCCCAGCACTGGAAACACTATTTACATCTATTATCCTCCCACCTCTCACCACTAGGTGGCACCAACGTACAGCAGCAGCCTCTGTTACATGAGTGTATGTGCCACTGTAATGTTATATACAGGCGGAGATCCCACCCCAGCACTGGCCACACTCATTACATCTATTATCCTCCCACCTCTCACCACTAGGTGGCACCAACGTGCAGCAGCTGCCTCTGTTACATGAGTGCATGTGCCACTGTAATGTTATATACAGGCGGAGATACCACCCCAGCACTGGCCACACTCATTACATCTATTATCCTCCCACCTCTCACCACTAGGTGGCACCAACGTGCAGCAGCTGCCTCTGTTACACGAGTGCATCTGCCACTGTAATGCTAAATACAGGTGGAGATCCCACCCCAGCACTGGCCACACTCATTACATCTATTATCCTCCCACCTCTCACCACTAGGTGGCACCAACGTGCAGCAGCTGCCTCTGTTACATGAGTGCATGTGCCACTTTAATGTTATATACAGGCAGAGATCCCACCCCAGCACTGGCCACACTCATTACATCTATTATCCTCCCACCTCTCACCACTAGGTGGCACCAACGTGCAGCAGCTGCCTCTGTTACATGAGTGCATGTGCCACTGTAATGTTATATACAGGCGGAGATTCCACCCCAGCACTGGCCACACTCATTACATCTATTATCCTCCCACCTCTAACCACTAGGTGGCACCAACGTGCAGCAGCTGCCTCTGTTACATGAGTGTATGTGCCACTGTAATGTTATATACAGGCGGAGATCCCACCCCAGCACTGGCCACACTTATTACATCTATTATCCTCCCACCTCTCACCACTAGGTGACACCAACGTGCAGCAGCTGCCTCTGTTACATGAGTGTATGTGCCACTGTAATGCTAAATAAAGGCGGAGATCCCACCCCAGCACTGGCCACACTCATTACATCTATTATCCTCCCACCTCTCACCACTAGGTGGCACAAACGTGCAGCAGCTGCCTCTGTTACATGAGTGCATGTGCCACTGTAATGATATATACAGGCGGAGATCCCACCCCAGCACTGGTCACACTTATTACATCTATTATCCTCCCACCTCTTACCTCTAGGTGGCACCAACGTGCAGCAGCTGCCTCTGTTACATGAGTGCATGTGCCACTGTAATGTTATATATAGGCAGAGATCCCACCCCAGCACTGCCCACACTCATTACATCTATTATCCTCCCACCTCTCACCACTAGGTGGCACCAACGTGCAGCAGCTGCCTCTGTTACATGAGTGCATGTGCCACTGTAATGTTATATATAGGCAGAGATCCCACCCCAGCACTGCCCACACTCATTACATCTATTATCCTCCCATCTCTCACCACTAGGTGGCACCAACGTACAGCAGCTGCATCTGTTACATGAGTGCATGTGCCACTGTAATGTTATATACAGGCGGAGATCCCACCCCAGCACTGGCCACACTAATTACATCTATTATCCTCCCACCTCTTACCACTAGGTGGCACCAACGTGCAGCAGCTGCCTCTGTTACATGAGTGCATGTGCCACTGTAATGTTATATACAGGCAGAGATCCCACCCCAGCACTGGCCACACTCATTACATCTATTATCCTCCCACCTCTCACCACTAGGTGGCACCAACGTGCAGCAGCTGCCTCTGTTACATGAGTGCATGTGCCACTGTAATGTTATATACAGGCGGAGATTCCACCCCAGCACTGGCCACACTCATTACATCTATTATCCTCCCACCTCTCACCACTAGGTGGCACCAACGTGCAGCAGCTGCCTCTGTTACATGAGTGCATGTGCCACTGTAATGTTATATACAGGCGGAGATCCCACCCCAGCACTGGCCACACTTATTACATCTATTATCCTCCCACCTCTCACCACTAGGTGACACCAACGTGCAGCAGCTGCCTCTGTTACATGAGTGTATGTGCCACTGTAATGCTAAATAAAGGCGGAGATCCCACCCCAGCACTGGCCACACTCATTACATCTATTATCCTCCCACCTCTCACCACTAGGTGGCACCAACGTGCATCAGCTGCCTCTGTTACATGAGTGCATGTGCCACTGTAATGTTATATACAGGCGTAGATCCCACCCCAGCACTGGCCACACTCATTACATCTATTATCCTCCCACCTCACGCCACTAGGTGGCACCAACGTGCAGCAGCTGCCTCTCTTACATGAGTGCATGTGCCACTGTAATGATATATACAGGCGGAGATCCCACCCCAGCACTGGTCCCACTTATTACATCTATTATTCTCCCACCTCTCACCACTAGGTGGCACCAACGTGCGGCAGCTGCCTCTGTTACATGAGTGCATGTGCCACTATAATGTTATATACAGGCGGAGATCCCACCCCAGCACTGGCCACACTAATTACATCTATTATCCTCCCACCTCTCATCACTAGGTGGCACCAACGTGCAGCAGCAGCCTCTGTTACACGAGTGCATGTGCCACTGTAATGCTATATACAGGCGGAGATCCCACCCCAGCACTGGCCACACTCATTACATCTATTATCCTCCCACCTCTCACCACTAGGTGGCACCAACATGCAGCAGCTACCTCTGTTACATGAGTGCATGTGCAACTGTAATGATATATACAGGCGGAGATCCCACCCCAGCACTGGTCACACTTATTACATCTATTATTCTCCCACCTCTCACCACTAGGTGGCACCAACGTGCAGCAGCTGCCTCTGTTACATGAGTGCATGTGCCACTATAATGTTATATACAGGCGAAGATCCCACCCCAGCACTGCCTACACTAATTACATCTATTATCCTCCCACCTCTCACCACTAGGTGGCACCAACGTGCAGCAGCAGCCTCTGTTACACGAGTGCATGTGCCACTGTAATGCTATATACAGGCGGAGATCCCACCCCAGCACTGGCCACACTCATTACATCTATTATCCTCCCACCTCTCACCACTAGGTGGCACCAACATGCAGCAGCTACCTCTGTTACATGAGTGCATGTGCCACTGTAATACTATATACAGGCGGAGATACCACCCCAGCAATGGCCACACTAATTACATCTATTATCCTCCCACCTCTCACCACTAGGTGGCACCAACCTGCCTCTGTTACATGAGTGCATGTGCCACTGTAATGTTATATACAGGCGGAGATCCCACCCCAGCACTGGCCACACTCATTACATCTATTATCCTCCCACCTCTCACCACTAGGTGGCACCAACGTGCAGCAGCTGCCTCTGTTACATGAGTGCATGTGCCACTGTAACGTTATATACAGGCGGAGATCCCACCCCAGCACTGCCTACACTAATTACATCTATTATCCTCCCATCTCTCACCACTAGGTGGCACCAACGTGCAGCAGCTGCCTCTTTTACATGAGTGTATGTGCCACTGTAATGTTATATACAGGCGGAGATCCCAACCCAGCACTGGCCACACTTATTACATCTATTATCCTCCCACCTCTCACCACTAGGTGGCACCAACATGCAGCAGCTGCCTCTGTTACATGAGTGCATGTGCCACTGTAATGTTATATACAGGCGGAGATCCCACCCCAGCACTGGCCACACTAATTATATCTATTATCCTCCTACCTCTCACCACTAGGTGGCACCAACATGCAGCAGCTGCCTCTGTTACATGAGTGCATGTGCCACTGTAATGCTATATACAGGCGGAGATCCCAACCCAGCACTGGCCACACTTATTACATCTATTATCCTCCCACCTCTCACCACTAGGTGGCACCAACATGCAGCAGCTGCCTCTGTTACATGAGTGCATGTGCCACTGTAATGTTATATACAGGCGGAGATCCCACCCCAGCACTGGCCACACTAATTATATCTATTATCCTCCTACCTCTCACCACTAGGTGGCACCAACATGCAGCAGCTGCCTCTGTTACATGAGTGCATGTGCCACTGTAATGCTATATACAGGCGGAGATCCCACCCCAGCACTGGCCACACTCATTACATCTATTATCCTCCCACCTCTCACCACTAGGTGGCACCAACGTGCAGCAGCTGCCTCTCTTACATGAGTGCATGTGCCATTGTAATGTTATATACAGGCGGAGATCCAACCCCAGTACTGGCCACACTCATTACATCTATTATCCTCCCACCTCTCACCACTAGGTGGCACCAACATGCAGCAGCTGCCTCTGTTACATGAGTGCATGTGCCACTGTAATGTTATATACAGGCGGAGATCCCACCCCAGCACTGCCCACACTAATTACATCTATTATCCTCCCACCTCTCACCACTAGGTGGCACCAACGTGCAGCAGCTGCCTCTGTTACACGAGTGCATGTGCCACTGTAATGTTATATACAGGCGGAGATCCCACCCCAGCACGGGTCACACTAATTACATCTATTATGCTCCAACCTCTCACCACTAGGTGGCACCAACGTGCAGCAGCTGCCTCTGTTACATGAGTGCATGTGCCACTGTAATGCTATATAAAGGCGGAGATCCCACCCCAGCACTGGCCACACTCATTACATCTATTATCCTCCCACCTCTCACCACTAGGTGGCACCAACGTGCAGCAGCTGCCTCTGTTACATGAGTGCATGTGCCACTGTAATGTTATATACAGGCGGAGATACCACCCCAGCAATGGCCACACTCATTACATCTATTATCCTCCCACCTCTCACCACTAGGTGGCACCAACGTGCAGCAGCTGCCTCTGTTACACGAGTGCATGTGCCACTGTAATGTTATATACAGGCGGAGATACCACCCCAGCACTGGAAACACTATTTACATCTATTATCCTCCCATCTCTCACCACTAGGTGGCACCAACGTGCAGCAGCTGCCTCTGTTACATGAGTGCATGTGCCACTGTAATGTTATATACAGGCGGAGATCCCACCCCAGCAATGGCCACACTCATTACATCTATTATCCTCCCACCTCTCACCACTAGGTGGCACCAACGTGCAGCAGCTGCCTCTCTTGCATGAGTGCATGTGCCACTGTAATGCTAAATACAGGCGGAGATCCCACCCCAGCACTGGCCACACTAATTACATCTATTATCCTCCCACCTCTCACCACTCGGTGGCACCAACGTACAGCAGCTGCCTCTGTTACATGAGTGCATGTGCCACTATAATGTTATATACAGGCGGAGATCCCATCCCAGCACTGGCCACACTCATTACATCTATTATCCTCCCATCTCTCACCACTAGGTGGCACCAACGTGCAGCAGCTAGCTCTGTTACACGAGTGCATGTGCCACTGTAATGCTATATACAGGCGGAGATCCCACCCCAGCACTGGCCACACTCATTACATCTATTATCCTCCCACCTCTCACCACTAGGTGGCACCAACGTGCAGCAGCTGCCTCTGTTACATGAGTGCATGTGCCACTGTAATGTTACATACAGGCGGAGATCCCACCCCAGCACTGCCCACACTCATTACATCTATTATAATCCCACCTCTCACCACTAGGTGGCACCAACGTGCAGCAGCTGCCTCTGTTACATGAGTGCATGTGCCACTGTAATGTTATATACAGGCGGAGATCCCACCCCAGCACTGGCCACACTCATTACATCTATTATCCTCCCACCACTAGGTGGCACCAACGTGCAGCTGCCTCTGTTACATGAGTGCATGTGCCACTGTAATGCTATATACAGGCGGAGATCCCACCCCAGCACGGGCCACACTCATTACATCTATTATCCTCCCACCTCTCACCACTAGGTGGCACCAACGTGCAGCAGCTACCTCTATTACATGAGTGTATGTGCCACTGTAATGCTAAATACAGCCGTAGATCCCACCCCAGCACTGGCCACACTAATTACATCTATTATGCTCCAACCTCTCCCCACTAGGTGGCACCAACGTGCAGCAGCTACCTCTATTACATGAGTGTATGTGTGACATTCTGCTATAGTCACCTTTATGTTATTAGAAAGCCATAGTGATGTTATTCGAAATAAGAGACATTTAAAGGAAGGGGAATTTATGCACTGGTTATAAGGTACTGTGTCTAGACTGGAGAACAATAAGCGAATTGGTATTGCTCCTAGTTACATAACAATTCAGTGGAGTGTTCATCACGGCGCAGAGCTAATAAAGTTGATTTGAGCGTGATGCAGGGGCTGAACGGCAGTTTGGCACAGGGGCAAGGAGTTAAGAGAGCTGGCCGTTAACAGCTGTGGGCAGTTCGTTTGGAGCAGTGTTACAGAGCAGAGCTGCGCATTAGACAGACAGAGTTGCAGCTAAAGTACAGGGTGCCGTACTTACCCAAAAGTCCTGGTGCAAGTGACGGAGCAGAGACACCGGCGTTTGCGGAGCCATCTGTTAGAGCTGCAGCAGCAAAGAGTCTGGTGGCTTCCTCGGGTGTGGAGGACGATGAGAGACCTGAAAGAGACATAAGCACTGCGTCATGGTGGAGGCCGGATCCGGCAGCATCGCTGACATATGAAACGCCCCGGGGAGTTGTGAGTGTAAATTCCGCCCCGGACAGTCAGTGTTCCCTGATATCGTTCCCCAATATCCCTGGTACTCAGAGTGACTGCGCTAGGGGAAGGGCGAAACCCGACCAATCGGGTCAGGGGAGGCCTTAGGGGAGGTATCATACAAGTTGCAGTGTAAACGCTGTCGTAGCTTTGGAAAGGCAGAAAATCCAGTCAGAGGTACAGGGCTAAACCCGATGGGATATATCAGGGGACGCCCACAAAGTGTCAGTACCAAATCCAAGGAGCTGCTAGATATATAAATACACCAAGCAGGAGCCTCACTAGTGGCTCAGTGAAGAAGGAGAAGAGGGTTAAACCCGGCTCAGAGCCAGGGGAAGCCTATAGCAATCTATCCTTCGCTACAGAGTCATTGGCCCAAAGTGTAGGAAGAAAAACAGAGTCAGATACATTGCCATCTACAGTGTCAGGCAGTGAAGAGTTAACAGTATATTGTGTAGCCAAGGAAACGGATCTGGAGAACATTGAACTTAGCTGGGAATTACTATATCAGTGACTGCTAGAAAGGATTATATATTCAGGGACAGAGAGCCACTAACTCTAAGCAGAGTTACATTAACCAGCGGGGCTGAAAGGTATATCGTGATAGACTCTGTGGTTACATTGTGTATACTTACTATGCCAAGTTCTGTAGTTACAGTACATGTGTAGATTATAGAAGGAATCTGTAATAGGATTAGACATAGAGTTTAGTTATTAGTAAGAATTTATATACATTATTGCGCAATAATATTGTAGCAGTTTCAAGTAACAGTAGTGAAAGGCCTATCACTTATTTATAACATTTAGTTAAGCAAATGTATTGTTCAGGTTTGTTTGTAAACAACTGAGGTAAGGTTAAGAGCTGGTGAATCCTGATCGGCTGGGAGACAGCGGAGGCTTGGAGAAGCAGATCACGTTCCAGTATAATAAAATTGTATTAGTCTTTGTGTGCACATTTGATGTAGAGATACTATTGTTCATGGAGTATTATTGTTATGCCTAAGTTTATTGTTATTCAACTGTTATATTCTGGTTAAATAAAGCTTACAAAGAATGAATCCTGTGTGGATTTCTGAAAGAAAGAAAACCTGAATACTTACCGGTTTGGAGAGGGTGACATTTGGCGTCACGAACAGGATCAGAACAACATTGGAACATGTCGTCGGACGAGCAAAATGATGTGCTGGGGAACCAGGGTAATGGTGTGTCGTCCAGCGTGCAGACTGAGCCCATGAATATGGGCACTAATCCAATTACGCTGCCTTATTATTTCGGGGCCCCATGGCTGCCCATGTATTCCGGAGAAGAAAAGGATGGCGATGGAAGTGTATTCAAAGCATTCCAAAAAAGGATTAGGTCTATGTTTAAGTTGTATCGGCCAGGAGATGATCAGCAGATAGAGATACTGTTAGGTCAGCTGAAAGGGGCAGCCGCAAGAGAGGTGGCCTCATGGCCGTCGAGCCAGAAACGAACGGCAGAGCAAATATTAAAAAAATTGTCAAAAACCTTTGATACCAGCACGATGCCGGAGCGTAAGAGTCGTTTTTACAGTAGAAAACAGAAGTCGGGAGAAACCCTTAGAGACTTTGCGCTGGGGTTACAAGAGGCCCTACTTGATGTAAAAGGAGAAAGTCATGTGGAAGGGAATGAAGAAGATGACGAGACACTGATTACCCAGTTTATTGAAGGAGTCAATAACGAGGGAATTAAAATACAATTAAAGATGTTGAGGTTGCAGAACAGCTTGAAAACATTCGCAGAGTTAAAGGGAACTGCCATAAAGGTGATGGGAACGGTGCGACCGAAAGAGGTGGACTTCCACGAACTGCCAGGATTTCAGGAAGGGGTGAGTGAAGATGGTACCGTGGTAGTGGTGGAGGAAGTGAGGAACAGACCTGCTTTATCACAGAATGTGCAAGCTCCCACAACGGATCTGGCATTCACGCTAAAAGGACAGGTAGAAGATTTAACAGCGGAAATAAATTAAATCCAAAGAGAAGTACAAAAGTTAGCCCAAGTACACAACCCCCCGTTCACTGAAACTGGGTGGTGCCCAAATGAAAGACAAGAGAGAATCATTGTTAGAAGTGAAAAGTAAAGAGCCAGTAGAAACTGGAACAAATGTGGCCTTCATTTCTAACTATAACAGCTATCACCGCCAAGTAGAGTCCATTTTTAGAAAAAATTGGGATTTACTGCTCCGTGATCCAGTCCTTGCCAATATCCTACCTAATAAACCAAGATTTATCTACAAAAGAGCGCCCAATATAAAAGATAAATTAACTTCTAGTGCATTTATAGAGAAACCTTTGGGAGGATTAATCAGAAACAAGGGTTTCCATAGATGCGGGGATTGCTCTATGTGTAAATCATGTGGTACCACTGATAAAAAAACAGTGGAATTAGTCCTCAATGGACAGGTTTTTAAACTTAACCACTTTATGACATGCAATTCTAGATATGCAATTTATGTCATTATGTGCACCTGTAATAAATTGTACGTGGGTAAGACCATCAGGACCTTGAAGGTCCGGTGGTCCGAACACATTAGAAATATAAAAAAGGGCAATGTGGATCATCCCTTTTCTTTACATTTTAAAGAGGTTCACCACTGTTCCCCAAATCAAATTAAAGGTTTTTGGGGATTGGAACTTATTAAAGACAACTGGCGACACAAGAATAAAGACACCAATCTCGCCAGAAAGGAGATGAAATGGATTTTTGACTTAAAGTCACTATCTCCACATGGCTTGAATTCAGATTTCGAGCTCAAGTGGTTCCTCTAATTTTTCATTCATTTTTAATGTTTTTAACGTTTCTATATTAATTTATTTGAAAACGTTTTTTACCAATTTTTATGTACCCACATACAATTTAACGTTTTAACATGTATTGTGTCCACCATATATTTTATCTTTGCTCATTCTTTGTAATAAGCCGGTATTTATTACCCTGCACGTCTTTTTCTGCACTTTA